>NW_023216421.1:0-621 GCF_002007445.2 Ailuropoda melanoleuca
AAATACAATTTTAAAGCAAAAGAAATAATACTGTCATATCTTAAAAAGCATAATGTCTTTGCTCTCCATGGCACATATGATAGTGGTGACTCATAGATTCAATGAAATACTACAAAGCAAATGTCATGGTAAAGGACAACCATATACTTACAAATATGATGTAATGTTTTGAACTTTGTAATTAAAGTGTGCTTAATTTATTAAGTAGTAATTTCTTGGTTCATACGCAAAGCTAATGTTGATTATGTCTGATCTTGTAGCCTTTTACTGCTATGTTCAAACCATGTCAAAAGGAGTAAGTTACTTTAAGTGTAGTTCAAAGAGTTAGTATTAATTTTTATATAATCTGCTTACCTAAGTAAAATCATTCTATTATTCAGAAATCTCTGTTAATAGGCCATAGACTTAAGTAGGTGAATTAGAACACAAACTATTTATTTTGTGTGGGAGTGATACTTGGCGTGTGAGTGGAGACTGGTATTTAGAGATACCTTATTTTGTTTCTGATCTGCTTGGTCAGAACAGAAACATCTGTTTCAATTAAATTTTAAGAGAACCCTATTTACCCTGCAAACAAGTAAAATTTTTGATTCTAAAAAGTTTTTTTTTCTTTTTCTTTTT
>NW_023216422.1:0-621 GCF_002007445.2 Ailuropoda melanoleuca
AAAGGTCCCAAGAAGAACGGCAGGACCCCCCACCTTCTCCCCCGGCTCCCTCCCCGGTTCTTCAGCCTACCAAGCATCGAGAACCACCCCTGCATCAGCCATGGAGCCAGCGAAGTATCAGGAATGCTCCACAGCCCCTGCTCCGGATGCCATCCTCTGCCCACGTCCATGCAAGCAGGGCAGGACATCTGGAGACCACGGTGGGGCCACGTCGTAGCCCCATGATTTGTTCTTGTCAAGCCAGCCCTACAGGGGAAGACCCTGGGCGTCCCCATCGTTTCTATCTGCGTTCTAGAGGTAGGTCTGTTCGGGAGGGGGAGATGGGAGTCAGAGGTCCTGAGAAGCTGTCAGGTCTCTTCGGACCACCCAGAGTCGCTATTTGCAAAGGGCCTTCTGATACAATGGCACAACCAAAAATCAAAGCGTGAGCATCACATTGCAGGTCAAGCTGGTTGTCCTCCTCCTGAAGACAAACGGAGGCAGCTCGATGGCAATTCTACTGCGCTGGGAGTGAGCGTGGTGTCTCCCCCCGGCAGGTGCTCAGGAAAACTACCGTTCCTCAGGTTTCCAAGAGGTTCTGCAGAGAAACGGTGGCACCCACCCACTGCCGGTCAGAGGTTG
>NW_023216423.1:0-621 GCF_002007445.2 Ailuropoda melanoleuca
CCCACAACGCCGGGATCACGCCCTGAGCTGAAGGCAGACGCTTAACCGCTGTGCCACCCAGGCGCCCCTTTAATGGGAAATTTGCATCATGTTCTGCCTTGCTTCAGGGACGGAGAAGGAACCCTTGGTGCTTTATGCCTTTGTCTATCCCTTTACTTCCTACATTTGCTTCTTTGGAAAAGATATGCCTTTTAAACATCTATGTGATAGAAAGAAATCAAAGAAAAATAAATTGAACATTAGTTGAAAACCAGGTAGAGGGGGAATCTGGAAGAGAAATTTAATTATAGCTTCTAGGAGGGTATTCCTATGTCCTGTGTGCCACCTGGGTGTTTTCCCTTGACTCTTGCGCATATCTTCCATTTCTGCTATTGTTAACTCCCTATTGGCCCTACAACGCCAAAGGTAGTGGAGAAAGTGAGTGTGAGTGAATTTTGAAAGGAAACAAATGGATGCACGTAGTATCTAAGATCAACTTCAGACTTGGAACCTGGACAAACTTCTGGAAAGGAGATTGTCTCATTTGCATTTCAAAATCTAAAGGCATAGGATGAAGTGACTTCACAGGAAATGAGCAATCCAAGGATGAACTCAACTAACTTGAATAAATGCATTTCTAGG
>NW_023216424.1:0-1747 GCF_002007445.2 Ailuropoda melanoleuca
CTCTGGGCAGCATGGACATTTTAACTATGTTAATTCTTCCAATCCATGAGCATGGAATATTTTTCCATCTTCTTATATCTTCCTCAATGTCTTTCAAGAGTGATTTATAGTTTCTAGGATATAGGTCCTTTACGTCTCTGGTTAAGTTAATTCCAAGGTAACGTATGGTTTNTTTGGTGTTATTGTAAATGGGATGGATTCCCTAATTTCTCTTTCTTCAGTCTCGTTATTCGTGTATAGAAATGCAACTGATTTCTGGGCATTGATTTTGTATCCTGCCACCTTACTGAATTGTTCTATAACTTCTAATAGTTTGGGAGTGGATTCCTTTGGGTTTTCCATATAGAGTATCATGTCATCTGCAAAGAGAGACAGTTTGACTTCTTCTTTGCCGATTTGGATACCTTTGATCCCTTTTTGTCTTCTGATTGCTGTTGCAAGGACTTCTAGTACTATGTTGAATAATAGTGGCGAGAGTGGGCATCCTTGTCGTGTTCCTGATCTTAAGGGAAAGGCTTCCAGCTTTTCCCCATTGAGAATAATGCTTGCAGTAGGCTTTTCATAGATGGCTTTTATGAGATTGAGAAATGTACCCTCTATTCCTACACTCTGAAGGGTTTTAATCAGGAAAGGATGCTGTATTTTGTCAAATGCATTTTCTGCGTCAATTGAGAGGATCATATGGTTCCTGAGTCTTTTCTTGTTGATATGATATATCACACTGATTGATTTGCGAGTGTTGAACCATGCTTGCATCCCAGGTATGAATCCCACTTGGTCATGATGGATAATCCTTTTAATGTACTGTTGGATTCTATTAGCAAGGATCTTGTTGAGGATTTTGGCATCCATATTCATTAGAGAAATCGGTCTGTAATTCTCCTTTTTGAGGGGGTCTTTGCCTGGTTTGGGGATCAAGGTAATATTAGCCTCATAGAATGAGTTTGGTAGCTTTCCTTCTGTTTCTATTTTTTGAAATAGCTTTAGGAGAATAGGTATTATTTCTTTTTTGAATGTTTGGTAGAATTCCCCAGGAAAACCGTCCAGGCCTGGAGTTTTGTTATTTAGAAGGTTCTTTATCACTGACTCAATTTCTTCATAGTTAATTGGCCTGTTTAAGAAATCTATTTCTTCCTGTTTCAGTCTTGGTAGTTTATAGGTTTCCAGGAAGGCCTCCATCTCTTCCAGATTGTTTAGTTTTTTGGCATATAGCTGTTGATAAAAGTTTCTAATAATCCTTGCAATTTCAATGGTGCTGGTCGTGACCTCTCCCTTTTCAGTCATAATTTTAATAATCTCAGTCCTTTCTCTTTGTTTTTGGACAAGTTTTGCCAGTGGTCTATCAATTTTATGGATTCTCTCAAAGAACCAGCTTCTAGTCCTGTTGATCTGCTCTACTGTGGTTCTGGTCTCTAATTCATTGATTTCTGCTCTAATCTTGGTCAACTCCTTCCTTGTCAGTGGGTTAGGCCTGTCCCTCTGTTGCTGTTCCAGTTTCTTGAGGTGAGAATATAGAAACTGCATTTTAGATTTTTCTATTCTTTTGAGTGAGGCTTGGATGGCTATGTATTTCCCCCTTAGGACTGCCTTTGCAGTATCTCATAGGTTTTTGACCATTGTGTTTTCATTCTTGTAGGTCTCCATAAATTGTTTAAATTGCTTTTTGATTTCCTGGTTTATCGAGTCATTCTTGAGCAGGATGGTTCTTAGTCTCCAAGTGTTTGAGTTTCTTCCAGGTTTTTCCTTG
>NW_023216424.1:1810-2056 GCF_002007445.2 Ailuropoda melanoleuca
CTGAGAATATGCATGGGATAATTTCAATCTTTTGGTATCGGTTGAGACCTGTTTTGTGTCCCAGAACATGATCTATTCTTGAGAATGTTCCATGGGCATTAGTATAGAATGAGTGTTCTTTGGTTCTGGGGTTTAGTGTTCTATACATATCTATGCGGTCCAACTCGTCGAGTACGGCATTCAAAACCTTTGATTCTTTGCTTAGTTTTTGCCAGGGTGTTCTGTCTATTTCTGATAGTGGGGTGT
>NW_023216425.1:0-621 GCF_002007445.2 Ailuropoda melanoleuca
GAAAGAACAGCCCAACTATCTATATTGTTTGGTGTTTGAAGAACCTGCAGCCCAGGATGGAAGGGACTATACACAACCCTCTTAGGTAACAATAGAGCTATGTAGAATTCTGTGCTCTTCCTCTTCGGCAGAGACAGTATGTAGGTCCATCACAGTTGCCAGCGGTGATTGATTAGTAGTGGCTGAATGACGTTCTATTCCAGAGAAGATTCTGTTATTATCTAGGCAAAGCAGGGAAATGCCATGACATATTAGTAATGTCTCCCATTTGTGCAGGAGAGGAGTAAGAGACATATGTACTATATTTTCATTCCAAATGCCACGATTTTATATCTCTTTCTGGAGAAAACACATTTACCCAAAGATTTTTAACTGTTTGGGTAAATTATTCTCTATTAAATCTTACATTTTCTCTTTCTGATGTGTACAGGCTGAAAAAGCATCGGTTAAATCAGCTAATTATATTAAGGTAAGATAAAATTTATAGAATTTTGCTCTAAGCTAAAACTCGGTATTAAGGTTTACTTGGTATTTGCTGTCTGGATTACAAATGCAGTAAAATAAAGAACTTCCGAACTTTAAGAGTTTGGATTTTAGTTATTTGGACTTAGAATTAAATAT
>NW_023216426.1:0-1721 GCF_002007445.2 Ailuropoda melanoleuca
AAGAGCTCAGGCTTGGGAAACAGCGTTATGTTTGTAAGGGCAGGTTTCTCATGGAAGATCACCTCTGAGCTGTCTTTTTGCACCTGTATCGAAGTTTGCAAGGTGGAAATGAGGACAACACTCTGACTCGGAGGAAGGATGCTATTTAAAGTCAAGAAATGCTCTTCAGCATGGCCAGTGCACACCGTGCATGGCGGTGGAAGGGGAGCCCCTGGCACAGGGAAAGAGCCATGGGAACAGCAGACAGGTTGGAGCACCCAGCAACGGGACGCGTCAGACAACACGACAGGGACTCTGGGCTTGGCCACACATGAAACCTAAGAATACTCAGGAGGAAACCTGAATCAGCATCACCAGAGTTGTATGAGACAAAATGTGTGGACGGCGGGCTTGCCAGGTAAGATGGCTGGTTTGGAGCCAAAACTGCAATCAGGGTGAGAGGTTGAGTCTGAAGTCAGCTGTCATTGCGGGGAATAAGGCGGGTCTGACCTTCTCTCCAGCCTAACATGCTTTTCCTACAACTGCACTCAAGCGTCTGATGGTTCCGTGGAGACTCCAGAGGGATCAGAGAAGGCGTACAGTCCCGCCAAGAAGACAAAATAGTCCCACGTGATCCATTTAGAGCATTTTGGTGCCGACGGGAATTGACTACAGAGTTGGTTATTGGGGCTTTCCATCAAGATCAGAGTAAGTCTGTCTGAAACTTTTAGCGCCTACTTCGGGGGTCCTTACTGCATAGAGCAGGCAAACCTCTGGGGGCGTTTTGCTGTATTCTCTGACCCGTTGCCTGGTTAACGTTCTTGCCAGGTCCCAACAGCGATGGTATCTGCCCATGGCTGAGCAGCCTGGGTACCGGGTTGTACCTTCCCGGGCATCCCTTCAAGATCTGTCCAGAGAAGTAGGAAAGACGCGTATTTTGGCGTGAGGCAGTTCGGATTATTAGATTTTGTGCGTATTTTTAGGGTTTTTGTCTTCTAAGATTTCACACAAATAACGACAGTCTGAAATGGCGCTCAATGACAATGATATCCTCAGACAAGAAGGAGGTGTAACAGCGAAAGAGTCTAATATCACAACTGTTTTTCTTGCACTGCATGTTCTCAAGAAAAGAAAACCCACAAAACCCAACATGACAAATTTATCCTGTTGGGGGACAATCAGCTCACGTATAAAGAGAAGTTAACTGTATATAAAGACGGATCCTTCCGCCTCCCCACAAGTGTTATTGCTCTAGAAATGATTTAGTAACACTAATCATAACATCAGCAGGTAGGAGAGTCGAATCTGACACAAGGAAAGAAGTGTTGCTTCACAAATACTTATGTGCTCTGCGCTGTGTGGAAACACAGGCGTGAAGCCTCGTAAGAGAAGTGGTTTCCTGCAGGACGAGAGCCCGCAGCAAAGAAGACCAGCCAGGACAGGCCCTCTGGGCTGTGGGGTGGCCCCAGGGGGTGGCCAGTGCTGACCCCAGGGCTCCGGTGATGACAAACGCCGGGCTTCCCTGTGCCAGCGCTGAGGCCCCGCCGGGAAGGCCTGTGGGTCCTTGTAACAGGCTTGAGACGCCCACATGGCTCAGGGAACAGAGAAGGGGCGCGTTGACTGTCGGGCAGCAACCCATCTTTGGTGCCCTCAGGGTCTTCTGAAGCCAGAGTGAATGGAAGGGTTTCTCGACACCATTCTCTCCGTAGCAGTGCCTCGTGTTAAAGGTAATACGAGCGACT
>NW_023216427.1:0-621 GCF_002007445.2 Ailuropoda melanoleuca
TTTTTTTTAAAGTAAAGTAACAAAAACCCTTGTCCCTCTTTTTGTGAAAAATCATTATTACTAGGTGTTGTGGTCTACAAAATGCTAAATAAGGATTCTAGCTAAAATGCTTTGCAAAATTATTTCAATGCAAAATCAATAATATACATGACAAATTTATGAAAAAATGAATTAAGGATAAAACAACTCCATACCTTTTAGTGAATACACACACATGTATGAAACATTAATATGCAATGTTAACTTTTGGTCATCTTCTGGGGTTTGAGATCTAGTGGCTTAGTAGATGAGGAACATACCAAGAGTCTTGCCTGAAATATAATGGTAGCCATAACCAAACTGGGCATGACTTTGGGAGAGACAAGTCTGTTCCCTCAGCTGAGGATTGTCTAGGGCACAGAGGTACCAAAGACCTTAAGTGCTTAGAAAAGTAGAGATCTAGCATGGGGCCAAATTCTGGACTTCCAGGTGAGAGTCCTATGCTTCCAGTTGCCTCCGGTTGCCTTCTGGACATTTTCAGTGGACTATGTGGATAAGACTGTGAGCTGGTATTTGGCTAGTCATGGCTGCAAGGCAGGCTGTACAGTGTAGAGCCAGGAGGACTTAGGAATAGAGAGGGAA
>NW_023216428.1:0-621 GCF_002007445.2 Ailuropoda melanoleuca
ACATAAAATATGCAGGCAACAGTTTCCAGGGCGTAAGTCCTCTGAATAACCTATGGTGACAAATTAGCTACTCTGGAAATATTCAACTGTGGAGGTAATTCTTTATTAGAGATGCTTCTTTTAAAACGACACCATTCAGGAAGCACGGAAGGACTTTGGGGAGACGGTTCTTGGCAAAAGGAGCAGCAGTACCCAGATTCAGCCACATCCTCCCCAGGCGCCCACCCTCACTGCCATCCAGGTCCTCTGGAGGACCACCCTGGGGGCTCTGGACTCCTGAGGACAGAGAGGGTGTGGGTGGCTGCTCAGAGGTACCATTTCTTAGGCTTGTGAGCGGTTCCAGCACTCCCCTCCTGAAGGCGGCCACCGGGTCCTGCACGCAGGACCTGAGGCTCAGCATGCTCTGGAGCTGGGGCTCCTTTATCAGCAGGTCCCTGTAGGCAGCCAGCTGATGGGCCCGGCACAGCAGAGCCGCGATGCTGTGCACGAACTCGGGCACCAGGCACGTGTACGTGTTGTCAGCTTGGCAGTAGTGGTAGGCCACGACCTACGGGGGAAGCACAGCCATGAGCATCACCGTCCCCCCTCCACACGCCCCCTCCATAACCCAGTGTTCCCACC
>NW_023216429.1:0-621 GCF_002007445.2 Ailuropoda melanoleuca
ACCATCTGCAACCACACAGGTCACCGTCTAGGTTAACATCACATCACTCTTCCAGGAAACTTGGAAGATGATTGTAAATAACTTGAGTGTTTCAGGAACTTCCCTAAAATTCATTTATCCAAAGAGTAGACTGTTCAGTGGTCCTTGTTAGAGTAAATAACCACCTCTCAGAACAGTAGAGCCTTCAACCAGACTCATCAGGTGATTCTTTATGCTTTCTGACAGGTGTCCTTCTCAGTTTGTCAGTCAATTCTGAACTATTATATAACACACTTTGCCCAATCCCGATCGATCCCTGCCATGTTGAAAGACTCATCTTAAACCAGACCCCATATATATCCCACCTTTACCCTCCCACTGCCCGGAAGTTACTGACTCTGCTTTGTTTTATCTACATTTTGATATCTGAAGGCTCTTTTTTAGAGAGTCAGTAATCAATACTCCCCTCCCCTCCACAGCCAGCTCCAACCTGTTTGTCTCCCCTGATGGCACAAAGACCACATAATCAACAACTGGAGACTAGGAAGGCCTCTGGCTCTGTGAGAGTTGTGGAGCAAAGAACTGGGGCAGGCTTTCCTCCCAGTGGGTTGAGTGAGGACCTAGCAATCAGCACTGTAGGAC
>NW_023216430.1:0-621 GCF_002007445.2 Ailuropoda melanoleuca
GTCTTCATTAGCCTCCCCGCATTCGATGCTTAAGGGATAAATCAGCTTATTGATTATAGAGAAATTTGTGTCCAATTTAAAAGTTTGCACAAATATCGTAATAAAGAGAAGTGGATGGCGGTTTCTTACAAAGTTAACCATACCCTTACCATGTGACCCAGAAATCCCACTTGTAGAGGTTTACTCAAGAGAAATGAAAATACACGTTCACGTGGAATTCATAGCGGTTTTATCTGCAGTCAGGCCAAGCCGGAAGCAGCCCGTGCCATGGGCTGTCCCTACGTGACACCACCCACGACTGAGAAGGAACGAACCAGCGGTAGGATCAAACACAGGGATGAAACTCAAGCACGTTTTGCAAAGTGAAAGAAGCCAAACCCAAAATATTACATAGATTCCACTGATAGGCCATTCCGGAAAGGGAGAACATGAGGACAGAAATCAGTAGTTTCCAGGGTGACAGGTGAGGACAGAGGCTGATGACAGAAAGAGGAGGATGTGGGGGGATGTGGTCATGACAGGACGCACGTGTGAACTCTCATGGACCTGTACGGACTGTGGACTTGACTGGATGCAAAAAATATGTCAATAGATCTAACTAGAAGAAAGAGGAGAAGAAAC
>NW_023216431.1:0-621 GCF_002007445.2 Ailuropoda melanoleuca
ACTGTTCCATGGGGCGAGGTCACCTTGAGTGAGGAGAAGCTAGGACAGGCCCGCAGCGGGGTGAGGGTGGGGGGGCACCCACTGCAGCAGACACCTCAGACTCTGCCCACTTCCGGCAAAGCCGGGGGAGAGGGAGCGAGGTCTGGGCTTGGGCAGGGTCAGGAAGGGGAGACCGGGACACTGGAGCCAGGAGGGAGGCAGAGCCCGGAGGCAGCAAAGGAGCTGGGGCCTGGACGGCCCGTCCGGTCGAGGCTGCATCTCTCCCGAGCTCCCCGCCCGGAGCCCCTGCCTTGTCTCCAGCCTCCCTGTTCAACGGGACGCTCTGCCTGTCCTGGCCATCGGCTCAGCCCCCCGAAGCAGCACACCGTGCTCCCGAAGCACATTTGCAGGCCGGCGTCCAACTATTGGACTGAATTTTTAAAGCCTTAGGGGACTTTATAGATGCCCCATCACAAGTGTAACCAGAATTCAGCCGTGTTTAAGGTGTTTGCAAGTTGCTGCAGAACATTTCCAGAATTGTTAGCTTTCACCCGTTTGCTTCCAAGCAAATGCCATTTCCAACTGTTGAGGACCATTTGCTCCTAAAACTTAAGCCCACAAAAATAAGCTAAGAATCACACA
>NW_023216432.1:0-621 GCF_002007445.2 Ailuropoda melanoleuca
GGGGCCATTGCAGATGTGACTAGTTAGGTTAAGACGTGGGTGGCCCTAATCCAATGGCACTGGTGTCCTCATGAAAAGGGGAGTGTGGACGCTGACAGTTGCCGGGGGGGGGCAGGGGATGTCATGCACAGACTGGAAGTTCTGCCCAGGCACCACCAGACTCAGCTGGGAGAGGCCAGGCCGAGAACACGTCCTTTCTGGGCGCCTGCAGGGAGCCGGGCATGGCCACACCTGGATCTGGGACCATGCTGAGTCCTGACTGAGAGACCGTGCACTTGCATTGCTCGAGCCCCTAGTTTGTGGTCAGGGAGCTCCTGCCACTGACCAACCTTACCCCAAGCTGGGCAGCCAGGCATTCATCCTGGCCTTTTACTCCTTCCACGTCCTCGAGAATGTGCTGGTGTGCGGAAGGCCAGGTGGGGGGAGTCCCAGTGCCTGAGACACAGGGGAGTGACTAGGGCTCTGGGGACAGCCTGTCGTGGGACCTCTCCCTCACACCCCAGATAGCAAGGGAAGCGCTCTCTCCCATACTTCCTGACTCCAGCCCCATGGTCCAAGGGAAGCTCAGTGCTGGGGAGTGACCATGAGGCACGGGCATACCCTCGCAGGTGATGAGTGGAC
>NW_023216433.1:0-621 GCF_002007445.2 Ailuropoda melanoleuca
GGCAACGCGGATCAAACACCTGCTAGATACCTTTTTTTTTTTTTTTGATTGGCACCTGTCTTTCCGTGTAGTCAGGGCTAGTTCTCTTGTCGCGGGTTTGGCAGGATTGCCTACGCTAATGGTTTGATGTGGTTTGGCGATTATAAAGCACGAGGTACCAGGTCCACACCGGCGCTTCCGCACAGGGAGGGAGCGCCGGGCCGCAGACACCTGCCGCGCCTGCCAGTGAGAGGCTGTTGGGCCGGGGCGCTGCCCTCGAGAGTTTGCAATCCGTGCCGGCAGCATGATCACGGACAGACCTTTCGCAGCAGGTTGAACAAGAGCACTTGACAGTTGCTGAGAGAGGAGGTGGTAAATGTTCTCGGACATACACGGAGATGAGGGGACGGCACTTACTGGCCGGTGGCGCTCGTCACGCGGTACACCTGCGGCTTCCCCAAGTCCTGTGTCACATCTCAGTGACGCTGGGGAACATGTTTTAAATAAAGTAGGGCTGCGGGGGCTTGGGGAAAGAAAGAACCCCAGCTAAGTCTTTCCATGAACACATTCACGTATTTCCGAGGAAATGCAAACATTTTTACTTGTTCCAGTCAGTCTGTGCTGGCTGTCCCCCCGCCGCCA
>NW_023216434.1:0-621 GCF_002007445.2 Ailuropoda melanoleuca
ATATATATAAATAATAAAATTATCTGGATATCCTGAAACCACTATGGCACTATATGTGAACTAACTAGAATCTAAATAAAAACTTGAAACAAAAATAAATTAATAAGTAAGCAAGTAGGGGGGCCTCAGTGGCTCAGTCGGTTAAGCATCCAGCGCTTCTTGGTTTCAGCTCAGGTCGTGATCTCAGGGTTCTGAGATCGAGCCCCATGTTAGGTTCCATGCTAGCGCCGAGTCTGCTTGAGATTCTCCGTCCCTCCCCTCCCTTGCTTGCATGCTCTCTCTCTCTTTCTCTCTCTAAAATAAATAAAATAAACCTTAAAAAAGAGGGAGAGGAAGGAAGGAAGGAAGGAAGGAAGGAAGGAAGGAAGGAAGGAAGGAAGGAAGGAAGGAAGAATACAACTCACTGGATATCTGGTCATGAAGTGAGAGTCACCAGACACCCAAACTTGAGGTGATTGTGAACTTTTAATGAATCCTGGGGACTCACAAAATTCCAGTGACCATTGCGGAGTGAAGACATTCCCATGAAAGGGTGGCTGTGATGCAGTATGTGGTCCATTAGATTGGTGTCCTGGGACAGGGTAGACTTGAGGGGCAGGGAGAGAAGAAAAGTGGTGGAAC
>NW_023216435.1:0-621 GCF_002007445.2 Ailuropoda melanoleuca
ATATCCTCCCAAGAATGATGATCTATAATTAATGCCAATCATTTGAGAAAGATTAGAAACTATACACCAGCGCAAAAGAAAAGTATAGTGATTTCCACCCGCTATTTTTATGGAGAGAAACCGTGATTAGATTGAGCGGAAAAGCATATTGTGGGGTGGTAAGGATGATGGTGATGATGATAGTGATGGTGGTGGTGATAGCAGTGGTGATGATGATGGAGACTTAGAGCACTCCAGAGCAGTTTAAGTAGAAATGGTAAAAACAATCAGAGACAATGAAGCATTCATTTTAGTTTAAATAAGATAATTTAAATAATTCTTTATTATGACCTTTTACTCTCTTGAATGACTTTCTTTTTCTTGTACCTGTCCTGGCTAAACATTTCTTAGATTATGAACAAGTATTTTTCTTGTGTTCAGTGCTCATACTTAGCTCATGATTACATCTGGCTAATTTACTCAACTGCACATACAGTTTCCAAAATAAGTTTAGTTTCACACTTTATTTAGGCCTTACAAACACTGCTTCATAGCTCCTACTGTATTTTTCTGGTTAGCTCAGTCCAGAACCCTCCACAACAACAAATTCTACATTCTTTTCCAATTATGTAAAAAACAATC
>NW_023216436.1:0-868 GCF_002007445.2 Ailuropoda melanoleuca
AACGACAGATGTTGGCAGGGATGCAGAGGAAGGGAACCCTCTTACACTGTTGATGGGAGTGGAAGCTGGTACGGACCCTCTGGAAAACAGTATGGAGGTTCCTCAAAAAGTTGAAAATAGAGCTACCCAACAACCCAGCAATTGCACTACTAGGGATTTATCCCAAAGATACAAATGNTATCCCAAAGATACAAATGTAATGATCTGAAGGGGCACCTGCACCACAATGTTATTTTGAGCAGTTTTATTTAAAATTTTGAGCAATTTTATTTTGAGAGATCGAGAGAGAGAGGGAGCACAAGTGGGTGGGCGGAGGAGCAGAGGGAGTGGAAGCAGCAGACTTCCCGCTGAGCAGACAGCCTGAAGTGGGTGGGGCTCTATCCCAGGACCCTAGAATTATGACCTGAGCTGAAGGCAGGCACTCAACCCACTGAGTCCCCAGCAACCCCAGTACCCTACTTTAGACCTCATTTTGGGCATGCAATGAGAGGATACCTTTTATAAGAAAGGTCTAAGAAAGAATATTCTAGGTGGGAATACTGGTAATATACAGTTGATCCTTGACCAACATGGGTTTGAACTGTGCAGGTCTACTCGATTTACACGTAGACTTTGATACTGTATTAGTGTATTTTCACTTNGTGGGAATACTGGTAATATACAGTTGATCCTTGACCAACATGGGTTTGAACTGTGCAGGTCTACTCGATTTACACGTAGACTTTGATACTGTATTAGTGTATTTTCACTTCCTGCTGTTTTTCCCAGTAACATTGTTTTCTCTAGTTTATTTTAGGGTGAGGATATAGTATATAACACATGTAATGTACAAAACATGGGTTAATGGACTAGTTATGTTATCGGCAAG
>NW_023216437.1:0-1732 GCF_002007445.2 Ailuropoda melanoleuca
AATTTACAGTAATCAAGACAGTGCTATTGGCATAAGAATAAACATAAAGATGAATGAAACAGCATAAAAATCAGAAATAGACCCATGCATAAATGATCTCCCCCTTCCATAGGTGACAAAATGATTCAATGGAGAAAGCATTGTTTTTTTCAATAAATGGTGCTGGACCAATAAGATATCTATGTGCAAAGAAAGAAGAACCTTGATCCATATAAAACTTGAAATAACTCATAGACCTAGATGTAAAAGCTAAAACTATAATATTTCTGGGGTAAAACATAGGGGAATCTTTGTGACCTTGGTTGAGGCAAAGTTTATGATCCATAAAAGAAAACATTGATAAATTTGACTTCATCAAGATAAAAAATTTTGTTCTTGGGAAGGCATCATTAAGAAAATGAAAACACAAGCCATGGACTGGGAGAAAGTATTTGAAGATTATATATCTGATAAAGAACTTGTGTTCAGAATATACAAAGAACTCTTACAAGTCAATCTACTAACTCTAAGGTTAGATATAGATTAATAAGAAAGGAAAAGGCTTTCTCACAAATCCATCAGAAAATAATAAGAAAACAAACCCAATTAGAAGGGGGGCCAAGGATTTTAATAGATATATCACCAAAGAAGATATATGGGTGGCCATAGGCACATGAAAAGATGCCTAGTATAACTGGTCATTAGGGAAACTCAAATTAAATCATACCTACTAGAATGGCTAATATCCAAAACAGACACCAAGATTGATGAGGATGTGGAGAAACAGGAATCTTCTGTTAAAAACTAAAAGGCCTGAGATTTTACCCTACTTGCAAGCTAACAAGTTAACCCTCCACCTTTTGTGGATGCTGGCAGAAGATACAAGACTCCTGACTCTGAGACAAAAGACAGTTCATTACAACAGCAGTAGCCAGAGTATTATTTTCTTGCACCAGGTCTCTGAGCCCTAATTCCCACAGAGTGATGCAGTGAGAGCCAGGTGAATGTTATGTGTGTTGTGGTTTTTGTTGTTGTTGTTGTTTATTTTTTTAGGTTTATTTATTTATTTCAGAGAGAGCTCGTGTTTTGCGGGTGGGGGTGGGCCAGAGGGGGAGAATCTTCAAGCAGACTCCCTGCTGAGCACGGAGCCCAGTGAGATCATGACCTGAGCCAAAACCAAGAATCAGATGCTGAACTGACAGAGCCACCCAGGCGCCCCTAGTTTTTGTTTTTTAAATCACACCTGGGATAGGTCGGTGATGATATTAAGGAGGGCACGTATTGCATGGTGCCCTGGGTGTTATATGCAAGTAATTAATCATGGAACATTACATCAAAAACTAGGGATACTGTATGGTGACTAACATAACATAATAAAAAATTACTATAAAAAAAGAATTTTAGACCAGAAAAATCAATCAATCAATCACACCTGAAGAGCCCTAAGTTTAGGAAATATAAATCTCCTATGTAGGGCTGCAAGCAAATCTGCTGACCTTTGCCCCAGAGGGAGATATTATCTTTATTATACTAGAGTTTAAACATTCTCTTGGCTTGTTCAAGACTGTTCACTATACAAACGTACTTTAAAAGATAGTCTGAAAGAAAAGAGCAGTTAATTCTGCTGGCGAATGTGCAGAAATATGAAAGACACGTAACACTTATCTCTTAGCACCCTCAAACATTACTGGTGAAAATGTAGAATGGTACAGACACTTTAGAGAAATTTGGGAGTTGTTTTGCTTTTTTTTTT
>NW_023216438.1:0-621 GCF_002007445.2 Ailuropoda melanoleuca
TGATGCCAGGGCCAGGGAGTATGAGGATGAGTTATACCCAGTCTTGCCCTTGTAGAGTTCTCAGTCTATTGGGAGGAACAGTCAGGTAAACCAATAATAACAACATAATGTGATAAAACAGAGCTGCATATGGAGGGCAAAGGGGGCATAGAGAAGGAGATTCTAACTCTGCCTGGGGATTTGTGTTCTATAGAATCCCTTAGAATACAAACCCCAGAGTGTGTGGCATGTTCAGGAGGAGGAACAGGGGTGCTTGTAGGCTGTACAATGTTTTTTCAGCTGCCCTGTCTCCAGAGGGAAAGGAAAATTACATCTTCACTGAATATTCAAGTTTTTAGTAATTACTGAAGTATTATCTCTAGAAGGTGGAAAACAGTTTAATTTTTACTATGATAATCCTGTGTTTGAAACCAGCTTCTAAATGGCAAGTGGCAAATTGAACTTTTCTAATAAACTATTAGCCAAGAAGGCCTTTTAGCAGGAGATACTTTATTTACATCCCTGAAAGTGGTCCTAAAAGAGAGTAGAGGGTATGTATTAGGAATAATCTGTGTTTAGCACCATGTATAGCGGTGTCAACTTCCTCACAATTTAATGCATTCACTTATGCATTCACTTAGG
>NW_023216439.1:0-621 GCF_002007445.2 Ailuropoda melanoleuca
AAAAAAAAAAAAGTTTGGCTCCTCTGTTTCTGTGGCTGAGCTTATCCTGAGTCATTGCCACCTTCCTGTCCCATTCATCTGATGAGTAATGGCTTTTCCAAATAGCTAACTGAGTAACGGATGGAGTCATCCATGGAAAGTAAGGAGCCCCCACCACACTGTACTCCCTTCTCATGCTATTTTTATAAAGGTGATTCATAGTTAAAATTATCTGCATATTTGTTTGCTTTCTTAGTGATTAGTTTGCTAAATATTTATCGATTATTATACATAGGCCATTATACTCAGGATGATGAAATCATAGTCCTTGTTCTCAAGGAACTCCCTCTGAGAGAAAGCAAGAATAGCATTTGCCAATACAAGGCTAAGGAGTAAAAATATAAATAAGGGTTGTAGAATTCAGAGGCAAAAATCCCATCAAGCTGAGAAGTCAGGAAAGGAGTAGGGAGATTTTAAAGCATTGCCATTAACCTACACATTGAAGAAGGTATAAAAGATTACAATGGAGAGAAATGAGAGGTAAGGGCATTCCATTGTGAAACTGTCGATACGGGACACTAAGTGACCAGTTTACTTGCATCATGAGTAAGTGTTGGGTCCCAGTGGGATATCAGGCTCTAA
>NW_023216440.1:0-621 GCF_002007445.2 Ailuropoda melanoleuca
TCTTAAATTTTAATATAATCACTGAAGAGGCATGAATGGACATTTTTTTGTGTGGTTTAAGAAAGCAATTTACCACAGAAGTAACTTGTGAGGTTTATATGAAAAAAGCATTCTCCATATATGTATGTATATTAAGAAAGTGAATAGTTTTTTCTCTTACATGACATATTTCATAGATCAGTAAGTGATGAAAATATTTCATAATTACACTTTTGTAAAGATTCTGCAACATACAATTTCCTGATTACTAAAACTGAGAGTCATTAAGAAATCTTTTAAATGTGACATATGCTATAAATTTTTAGTGTGCTATTTAAAATATATTTGCTGTTCCTTATACTTTATTATTAAAATTATGTATTTTTTGATATTTTCTTTATTGTACTATTTTTCTCTTAAGTATAATGCTATTAGCCTCAAAATTGTTGAGTTGGGTTGTCTTTTTTTTTTAAACTAAACTCTAGTAGGACCCTAATAACAGTGATGCATGACTCAAAGATCACAAGGTGATTGATGGCTTCCTATAGGTCTGATAATGACACTGTCTGAAATGAAAATACAATTTATCTGGTGTGAAAAATACAGTGGTCCCTAAAGCCTCTAAAGTATCAATGTGGATGT
>NW_023216441.1:0-621 GCF_002007445.2 Ailuropoda melanoleuca
GAGGGTGGAAACAATCTAGGTGTCCGTCAGCAGAAGAGTGGAGAGACAAAATGTGCTAAGTACATACAAAGGAATATCGTTCAGCTGTAAGAACGAGGGAAATTCTAATATATACTACACTATAGCTGAACTCTGAGAACATAATGCTAAGTGAAATAAGCTGGATACAAAAAGAGAACTCTTGTATCATTCTACCATCGAGATCCTGGAGTAGTCACAGTCCTAGAGATGGAAAATAGAATAGAAGTTTCCAGGAGCTGGACGGAGGGAAAAAAAAAAGAGTTATTATTTAATAAGCACAGAGTTTCTATTCAGGATGATGAGAAAGTTCTGGAAATGGATGATGGTGAGAGCTGCACAACACTGTGAACGGACTTAATGTCAGTGAATCGTATTCTTACACATAGTTAAAGTGATACACGTTATGGCATACATATTTTACCAAAATAAAAAAAAAGGGAAGCGGGGAAGAGGGACTGGGGCAAAGGAAAGACTGAGAAATTGTCACAGAGCAGAGACTGGGAAGATGTGACAACTGGCTGCAATGCGGTGTCCTGGATTGGGTCCTGGAACAGAAAGAGGACAGAACAGAAAGAGGAAAAAACTGGTGCAACCCACATA
>NW_023216442.1:0-621 GCF_002007445.2 Ailuropoda melanoleuca
AAAAAAAATTCTCCTTGTGATGGGCACTCTTGGGATATGCTGTCAACAGCTTTCCTATATACCACACAGCAGTGTGAGCTGCAGTGTTCATGTTATACGTTACATTCCTAGTACTCATTTTCTAATTGGAACTTTGTACATTTCAATTGCCTACCCCCATGTCCCCTTTCCCTCACCCCCCATCTCTGGTAACCACAAATCGAATCTCTTTTGCTATGAGTTCGGTGAGGTTATTTTAGATTCCACGTGTGAGACCATACAATATTTGTCTTTTTCTGACTTATTTAGCATAATGCCTTCAAGATCCATCCATGTTGTTGCAAATTCCAGTATTTCCTCGTTTTTATGGCTGCATAAAATTCCACTATGTATATGTGTGTATCTCACAACCACTTAGTCCACTCATCTGTTGATGGACTCTTATCTTGTTTCCATGTCTTGGGTATTGTAAATATGTTATGAACATGGGTTTGCAGATATCTTTTCAAGTTGGTATTAGTATTTTTATTTCCTTTCCATGTATTCACAGAAGTGGAATTCCTGGATCATAGAGTAGTTCTATTTTTAGTGTTTAGAGGAATCTGCATACTGTTTTCCATAGTGGCTGTACCAATTTATAAC
>NW_023216443.1:0-621 GCF_002007445.2 Ailuropoda melanoleuca
AGCAAACTTGCCTGAGCACAAGAATCTTCCATGGCATTTGTTCAAAATCTGATTCTCAGTCCACTTGCCTCGAGATTCTGACTTCCCATCTTTGCGGTAGAACCCCGGAATCTGTATCTGCAGCAGTTACCCCTAGAAGGTTCTTTCTGTGAGAATTAGGAAAAGACTGTTGCTGCACCCCCCAAGGTGACATGTTTGTGGATCCCTTCTAGTGGAGGTAGGTGGCTCAAAAGATCCACGCTCTCAGCCTCTGCCTTTAGGGCGAAAGTGTTGCTTTTGAAAACACCTAACAATTTCCTTCAAAACTCGTCTTGAAAAATAAATGTGTACTGCTCTTCAGATGTTTTCCTTCACTACATTGTTTCTTTTCTTAGAGAAAAACACTGGATGGGGATGAAGGGATTTCCAAAGCTGTGTAATAACATTTGAGGGTGGGCAACATTTTTTGCATGACTCCCAGTAATAAAAAACAGCAAGTGGTTGAAGAAATAGCCACAGAATTAGAACAGCCGCTGTGCTCCATACAGAGATTAATTAACTTTCTTGGGGAAAGGGATTTCCACACTGTAAAGTCCCAACATTCTCTAGTTGTTCACAAACTTTAGAGTGCCTCAGAATCAC
>NW_023216444.1:0-621 GCF_002007445.2 Ailuropoda melanoleuca
CAGCCATGTAGGAGAGTTCCTGTGCCTCCCCCTCCTCTCCAGCACTTAGTGTTGTCAATCTTTTTAAATTTTAGTTATTCCAGTGGGTGTGCGTCCCCACCATTTTTTATAGTTGAATGCTGCCACTCATTTGTATGGTCCCCCCTTAGGCATATACATGGTTTCCAGCCCTTCTGCTATTGCAAACCAGGCTGTGATGGATAATTTTAAGCACAAACTCATCTGTGAGGTGGTTTCCTGCAAATGGGATTCCAGGGTCAAAAGATATGTGTTTTTATGATTTGAGCAGATCCATTTAAACTGCCCTTCAATTTGTGCCAGTTTACAGTTGCACCAGCAACTCGAGTTCCCCTTTGCCCACAACCTTACCAACACAGCTCTCAAACCGTGATGGGCTTGTCTGAAGGTGAAAGTCAGTCTTACCTTCCATTTCTCCCAGCAGTGAGCTTGAATAACTGTTCAAACATTTAAGAGCCATTTGTATTTCCTGTTCCCTGAATCATGTTTCTACTGAGCTGTTGGTCTTTCTCGTAACAACTTGAAGGAACTCTTTATATATGAGAGAGATTCACCTTTTGTCTGGAGTGTGAGTTGCAAATATTTTTCACAGTTTGTGAAATG
>NW_023216445.1:0-621 GCF_002007445.2 Ailuropoda melanoleuca
CAAAAATTGACAAATACCTTGCAGTCAAAAAAGCAATACGAAGTAAGGGAATGTTTGGATCGGGGGTCATGGCCTCATCCAACAGGATCCTCATCACTGAAGCCCTGGAATCCAGTCTTGCCCTGGATAACAGGTTTCTGGAAGGAACTGGTGACAACCCTTTGCTATAGCGTTGTACCTTCCCCATAGAACTGAATTAGAACGATGGATTTTTATAGGAGGAAAAGGTAAGCTAGAGTGGCATAAGAGTTAAAGCCGCTCTGCTTTCTATTCCTATTGTACCAGGTTTTTCCTCTCATGTGGCAGAATTATTTCTTGGTCCCAAGGAATGATACATGTGAGTCAACCCTCCTGCTCTTAGTGGTTACAGTTTGTGTGTTGGCCTGCTGAACCATCCTAGAACCCAAATGCTGCAGTGTGTAAGACGGTACCTTTTAAATGCACAGAGCAGAATGTTTTTGAGACATTGCTTGCCAGGACCCAGATATAGAAAGACTTCTGCAGGAGCTGGGTGAAAATGGCGATTATTAGGGAATTAATAAATCAAGTATCTTCTTTTCCAAATGATTTCATTTGCATATAAGGTTAGATGAGGTTTTCAGCTTATTAGTGAGGAACCCC
>NW_023216446.1:0-621 GCF_002007445.2 Ailuropoda melanoleuca
GCAGTGGGATGGCATAGAGTAAGTGATCTCACCTTTGAAAATCTTAGAAAAACAAAGATAGGAAGAAGGAAGAAGGGACTAACTAAGAAGTGAGTACAAAAATACATAATTCAGCAAAAGAGGAAAGATAAGATCTTGTATGTAATAGAGAGAGGGGGAGTGAGAGGGAGAGAAAGAAAAAAGAGAGAAAGAAAGAGACAGAATGGGAGTAGCTGAGGTGGCCAGGATTACTGGCAAAAATATCCCTGAAAAGATGGGACTTGATGTGACTGTATTTGTATATTCTATCAGGTATTTAGTTCCCCTTTATTTAAGACAGTTGCAAACTTTCCAGAAGTTAAATTAGTTTGAAAAGTAAGGACAGTGCCATAAATTATATTTTGCAACCCATTGTCACATCTTGTCTATTGGTTTCCAATAATAGCTCATTAAAATTTGCATTACACTCCTTGAGCTGCTAATTTCAGGGTCAAGTTTATATGTATATTTTATCTAAGAAAAATTCCATTTCTGTTGCAGCAAGAAAAGAATGAAAATTTAATTAAAGTCTCAGAAGTTGTTGGATAACTTTTCGACAGATGATATTATACTGTTTTAAGCAATAATAAGGCAAATGGTCTC
>NW_023216447.1:0-578 GCF_002007445.2 Ailuropoda melanoleuca
ACCTGCTTCCTTATATCACCATGATTCAAAGTGAAAATCATCTAGAAAAGAAAGAAATACATCAAAACCTATGGGACACAGCAAAAGCCTGGCTCAGAAGAAAACGTACAACCTCATGTTTTGAGTTTTTAAAAAGATTTTATTTATTTATTTGACAGAGAGAAAGAGACAGCACAAGCAGGGGGAGCAGCAGAGGCAGAGGGAGAAGCAGGCTCCCCGCTGAGCAGGGAGCCCGATGTGGGGCTCGATCCCAGGACCCTGGGATCATGACCTGACCCGAAGGCAGACACTTAAAGACTGAGCCCCCAGGCGCCCCAGGTTTTGCCTACTGCAAACAAAACTGCTGTGAACACTCATGCACAGGTTTTTATGTGAACACAGATTTCCATTTCTCTGGGATAAACGTGCAAGAGCACAATGGCTGGGTCACACAGTGGTTGCACACTTAGTNAGTTCCAGAAGAAAGTGCCAGACTGTTTTCCCGTGGTCACCCCATTTTCCATCCCGACCACCAGCACCTGAATGATCCCTTTTGTCCGTAGCCTCACGTGCATTTGGCTGCTATCATTCATTTTTAA
>NW_023216448.1:0-1760 GCF_002007445.2 Ailuropoda melanoleuca
AAAAAAAATCTTTAAAAAAAAAAAAAAAAAGACCTGAGCTGAGATCAAGAGTCGGATGCTTAACTGACTGAGCCACCCAGGCGCCCCTCTATAAGTTTTTCAATTACATAAAATTAAAAGTTACAAAAAACATAAAGAAATAATTATGATTTGAATTGTACTCTGTATATGGTTTTGTATTCCTGCTAATTATTTTTCTCTTCAACATCTTGGGAGCTCACCTGCCTATAAATATACTTTGGATTTCCCTGTCCTAAAAACAAACCAGAGGGGTGCCTGGGTGGCTCAGTGGGTTAAGCATCTGCTTTTGGCTCACGTCATGATGCCAGGGTCCTGGGATCGAGCCCCGAGTTGGGCTCCCTGCTCAGCGGGGAGCCTCCCTCTCCTTCTCCTCCCTGCCTGTGCTCTCTCTTGCTCTCTCTGTCTTTCTCTCTCCAATACATAAATAAAATCATAACTAAATAAATACCAGAAAATGGACTGTTACCTAAAATATACAAAGAACTCTTAAAGCTCAACAATAAGAGAACAGAATGATTAAAAAATGGGCCAAAGACCTTAACAGTCACTCAGCAAAGAAGAAACACAGATGGCAAACAAATACATGAAAAATGCCACCATGTCATCAGAGCGATGCAAATCAAAATGAGATATTACTACAGACCTATTAGAACGGCCAAAATCCAGAACAGTCAAAACACCAAATGCTGGCAAAGATGTGGAGCCACAGGAACTCTCATCGATTGCTGGCGGGAATGCAAACCTAGTTTGGAAGACAGTTCTTGGCAGTTTCTTGCAACACTAAACACACTCTTACCATACAATCCAGCAACTGCACTCTGTGGTATTTACCCAAAGGAGTTGAAAACTTACATCCACACAAAACCTTGCACACAGATGTTGACAGAAGCCTTATTCATAATTGCCAAAACCTGAAAATAACCAAGATGTAGGTGAACGGGTAGATACATCCAGACAAGGGAATATTACTCATCACTAAAAAGAAATGAGCTATGAAGCCATGAAAAGACATGGAGGAAACTTAAATGCATGTCACCAATGGAAAGATCCCTCACCTTGCTCTCACTCACCTCCAGCCCTTCCTCTCTCTCAACTACTCCTCAGAGGTCAGCAAGCTGAATGTCTCACCCAGGTCTTGCCTTCCTAGACAGCATTTGAAACTAATCAACATCCCCTCCCACCAACACAGACTTTCTAGAAACTTCCCAGAGGGACGGATCACCTTCCTTGTTCCGTGGCCAGGGTGGACACTCAGCTGGAATGCACAGGTGTGGGCTGCATCTGTTTATTAAAGACAGTGTTTCTTCCAGTTACCTGGTACCTGTGTTACATCTGTTGTTCAGTGGTTTTTTGTGTGTTTTTTTATAATTATTATTTTTTAAGAATTATTTATTTACGGGACACCTGGGTGGCTCAGTTGGTTAAGAGTCTGCCGTCGGCTCAGGTCATGATCCCGGAGTCCTGGGATCGAGTCCTGCATCAGGCTCCCTGCTCAGTAGGGAGTCTCCTTCTCCCTCTGCCTGCTGCTCCCCCTGCTTGTGCTCTCTGACAAATAAATAAAATCTTTTTTAAAAATTATCAATTTATGTGATCTCAACACCCAACATGGGGCTCAAACTCACAACCCTGAGGTCAAGAGTTGTATGCACTACTGACCGAGCCAGCTGGGCATGGAGCCCAACACGGGGCTTGAATTCAGGACCCTGAGATCAAGACCTGAGCTGAGGGGCGCCTGGGTG
>NW_023216449.1:0-621 GCF_002007445.2 Ailuropoda melanoleuca
CAAATGACATATCAGCTAAAGGACTAGTATCCAAAATCTATAAATAATTTATCAAACTCAACATCCAAAAAACAAATCCAGTCAAGAAATGGGCAGAAGACCTGAACAGACATTTCTCCAAAGAAGACATACAAATGGCCAATAGACACATGAAAAAAAAATCTCAACATCATTAGGTATCAGGGAAATAAAAATCAAAACCTCAATGTGGTACCACCTCACACCAGTCAGAATTACTAAAAGTAACAAGTCAGGAAATGACAGATATTGGAAAGGAAGCAGAGAAAGGGGAACCCTCCCGCTCATTTGGTAAGAATGAGAACTGGTGCAATGACTGTTGAAAACAGTATGGGGGGTTCTCAAAAAGTTGAACATTGAGCTACCCTATGACCCAGCATTTGCACTACTGGGTATTTACCACAAAGATAAAAATGTAGTGGTCCAAAGTGGCACCTGCACCCCAACGTTTATAGCAGCAATGTCCACGATAGCCAAACTCTGGAAGAAGCCCAGATGTCCATTGACAGATGAATGGATAAAGAAGATGTGGTATCATCTATCTATCTATCTATCTATCTATCTATCTATCTATCTATCATCTATCTATCATCTATCTATCTA
>NW_023216450.1:0-621 GCF_002007445.2 Ailuropoda melanoleuca
CAAGAACAGCAAAGGGGCCAGCTCCCCATGTCCTTTTTCCCACGGAACAGCACGGAAACAAAAGGGCCTAGGTGACAGGGCAGCAGGAGAGGTGGAGTACTCCTTTGTTGATGAGCTGATTCCATGCCGCAGCTTAGTAGTTTTACAGCCCTGCAGTTGTATGCTAAGGGGGAGGGGAGGTTGCAGAGTAAAGAATGTGGTTGCTGGCACCTGGGAGTTAGCCTCTAAATCCTTGAAATATCCTAAGAGATAAAAGGTCTTTGTTATGCATGGTGGGCACCTTAAATCAGACCTAAGTTTATGCTAAGGAGATAACACAGGCTGGGGGCTGGCCGTGCCAGAAAGACCAACCATGTGATTAGAGAATTGGGGCTTTGAGCGTCCCTGGTTGGTAATTTATACATTGATGTGAGGGACGGTTATACATCCTGAGGACCTGAAGTTTACACATTTAGGACCCTTCCAGAACTTGCCCCATGGGTCTCTTCAGCTATCTGGTCCTGCTTTGTATGCTTAATAATAAAACCACAATTATAAATGCAGTGCTTTCCTGGGTTCTCTTCTGTTCTAGCGAATTATCAAATTTGAGGTGATAGTGGGAACTCCTGAATTTGTGACTGG
>NW_023216451.1:0-621 GCF_002007445.2 Ailuropoda melanoleuca
CACTGGGGCTGGGGGTGGGTGAGGTTGTGGCCCCTGCTGGTGAGTGTGTTGGCCCTGGATCAGATGGAGGGTCCAGAAGGAAGCTGGATGGAAATGGTGATGCCCATGCTCATCCACTCACAGGGAATGACACACTCTGGAGGCTGAGGAAAGGCTTGCAAGCACTGCTGAGGCAACCCCAGGGCTGAGAAATGCTGGCATCCATCTTATGGGTGGGCAGGCCACAGGAGGAAGTGAGGTCCACTCACACCAGGCTCCTCCACTTACCTGCAGGTGGCCTTGTGGACATCCATCACCTGCCCCTGTTCCTCCAGGTGCAGCCTGGAGACTGATGTGGAGATGCCTCTGTAGGAGGAAGTAAGGTGCCAGGTGAGCCCTCTGACACCAGCAGACCCAGAGGTCATTTGGAACTAGTGTCCCACCCCTCGCCTGTCTCTCCCTGGTGAGGCCAGGCCCCATCCACAGCCTCCCTCCTTCCCTGCTGTCACACCTCAGGAGAAGGTGGATCTCTGACCAGGTGATGATGGTGTTTGATGTTCAACAACACAGGGACTTTAAGGTGCTTGACACATCAGGCATATTTAGTGGAGACCATCTATGTGTCCTCAGGACAGATTCTGG
>NW_023216452.1:0-621 GCF_002007445.2 Ailuropoda melanoleuca
GACACATACATATCATATTTATTCAATGTTATAGGTCAAATAGAGTCTATAAAAAAGAAAATGTACTGAAAGGCAATTAAAAGAATTATGCCTAAGCAAGTAGGGAATTAACAATAAAGAGAGATACTAAAAAGAACCAAATAGAAATTCTGGATCTGAAAAATTCAGTAGTTGATATGACAAACACACTAAAGATTAAGAGATCTGAGCAGGAAGCAGAAAAAATTAGCAAATGTGAATATAGAGCAATTGAAACTATGAAATCTGAGTGACAGGAAGAAGTAAGGCACAGAGGAAAACAGAGATGTAAGGGACCCCATCCAGCATGTGCTTTATGGAAGTCACAGAATGAGGAGAGAGAAAGGGACAGAAAAACTTCCCACGTGTGATTAAAAACAAGAACCTTTACATCTAAGAAGCTTTTAATGACATCAAGGTAGGTAAACTCAAAGAGATCTGCACCAAGACCCATTGCATTCATGCCATAAAAACAAAGACAAGGAGAAAATCTGAAAAGAAAAAAGAATCAGATACATGGGATCCTCAATAGCAGTAACAGAAACCATGGAATCCAGAAGGCAGTGGGATGATACATTTAAAGTACAAAAAGGAAAAAAAAAA
>NW_023216453.1:0-621 GCF_002007445.2 Ailuropoda melanoleuca
CCACCTCTGAATATACTTGTGGTCTACTATAATAAACTCAATTTACAAAAGTCAGTAAAGGATGGGGTAGTCATTGTTTCTGTTCACCAAATATTTGCTGTTCTCTTTACCGACAGATCATAAGATTTCACTTCTCTGTGCCGTTGAGTTTGATGTAGTGAGTTATTTGATTTGGCCAATTACAGGTAATGTAACTGAACACATGCGTCATTTATTGGTGAAAGCCTAAGAGCTAGTATGTGATTAACCAAACACTTTCCCTGTCCGTCCCTCAGAGATTGGCAACGTTTCAGATTGTAGTTACTCCACTAGCTTAGGATCTGGAGATGGTACAAGGTAGCAGAGCCCCTAGAAGAGACATAGTGTGAATGAGAAATAAACCTTTCTTCTTCAAGCCACCTAGATTTTAGGATTATTTGTTGCACAGAGTAATCTCTCCCCATAATCTCCATCATGAGTAGATTGGATACAGCTTCTAACCAATAGAAATTAGGACACAGAAATGAGCTCCCACCATGATAAAAATGTAGCATTAATTAGAAACTGTGGTGAGAACACTGTCCATGGAGACGGAAGAATGGTGATCTATGTTATGCAGAATATTTGGTAAAATGCCACATG
>NW_023216454.1:0-621 GCF_002007445.2 Ailuropoda melanoleuca
TAGTATTGTTCTAATTCTAGTGCATTACATACCTGTATCAGACAATGGGGTTGTATTCCGTCAGTGTTTTAAATTATTGATTGTCTTGGCAAGCATGAGCTGAACACCCACCCTGGGCAGGCTTATGCCAGGTTCGATACATTCAGAGACAAACCAACAGGACCATTGACTGGGGTTAGCTACCAACGACACATTTTTAATGAGTTCCTAGGTCTGATATAAATGTCTCCCTTTAACCAAAAGAGATGTCCAAGGTGGCCAGGAATGTTTTCTCCAGGGCCCTCTGCTGATATGACTTGGGAGCTGTCAGGATGTGACAAGTCCCCTTCTGCACGGAGGGTCTCAGGAGGCATTTCAAATAAAGGGTAGGGGTGGGGAGAAGTAGAAAGGAAAGTAGAGACAGTGGAGCCCCGCTGTGTCATGCTTGGCTGGTGGCTGGGTGAGTGTGTAGGTTGGATAACCAATGTTCTTGAAAAAGGTAGCTGGATTCTGATCAGGAAAGGCAGGTACTGTCCACATGAGTTTGCTAGGGCTGTTGTAACAGTGTACCACAAAGCGAGTGGTTCCAACAACAGAAAATTTTGTCTCGTGGTTCTAGAGACCAGAGGTCCAAGATCAAGG
>NW_023216456.1:0-621 GCF_002007445.2 Ailuropoda melanoleuca
CTCAGCTGGCAGCCAGTAAGCAATGGGGAACGTCAGTCCTACAAGCACGTGACACGGAATTCTGCCAACAACCCGAGTGACCTTGGAAGTAGAGTCTTCCCAGAGAGGAGCCTGAGAAGCCATCACCTTGATTTGGCCCTTGTGAGACCCGGAGCAGAGGACCAGGTTGAGCCCAGGCAGACTTCGGAGCTACAGAGCCGTCAGGCACTAAATGGGTGTTGTGTTAAGCCACTGTGTTTATGGTCATGCTACGGCAACAAGAGAAAAATAATATAGCCATGGGCTGACGTGGGCAATAGAAGTGGTTTCTCACCTATTGCCTAAGGGGGTCCTCGGAGACAACACTCCGTGGGTCAGGCGCTTCTGGGAATAAAATGGAGAGAAATTCATAAAGGACAGTGAGAGGCTGTGTTATCGACCCACTCCAGTTGGATATGGGGAGTGATGGGAAAGACTGGCATTTGGCCTCCAGGACAATCTCAGTCACCTTGAACACTCATCTACTCATCTAAGTTACAGCCACATCATGCTGACCACAGCCCTGACAGTTGCAACCATCCGGTGAACAGAAAGAACAAATTGTGCATATGCGTGTGTGTGTGTGTGTGTGTGTGTGTGTGT
>NW_023216457.1:0-621 GCF_002007445.2 Ailuropoda melanoleuca
AAAAAAAAAAGAGTCTCTTATGGTTTGTCTCCCTCTCTGGTTTCATCTTGTTTCATTTTTTCTTCTCTTCCTCTACGGTCTTCTGCCTTGTTTCTTAAATTCCACATATCAGTGAGATCATAGGATAATTGATTAACTTGTTTTGCTTAGCATAATACCCTCTAGCTCCATCCGTGTTATTGCAAATGGCAAGATTTCATTTTTGATGGCTGAGTAGTATTCCTTTGTATATATATACACCACATCTTCTTTATCCATTTATCTGTCAATGGACATCTGGGATCTTTCCATAGGTTGCCTATTGAGGACATTGCTGCTCTAAACATTAGATGGCAGGTGCCCCCTCAGATCACTAGATTTGTATCTTTGGGGTACTTAATATTTTTAATTTTTTGAGGAATCTCCCTACTGTTTTCCAGAGTGGCTGCACCAGTTTGCATTCCCACCAACAGAGCAAGAGGATTATCCTTTCTCTGCATCCTCACCAACACCTGTTATTTCTTGTGTTGATGATTTTAGCCATTCTGACAGGTGTGAGGCGGTGTGCTATCATGGTTTTGATTTGCATTTCCCCAATGATGAGTGATGTTGAGCATCTTTTCATGTGTCTGCTAGCCATCT
>NW_023216458.1:0-621 GCF_002007445.2 Ailuropoda melanoleuca
TAAAAACAGAGATTTTATTGTCAGAAGCACTGCTGTGCGTGCAAACTCCGTTCCTGGTGGCCGCCAGGATGCAGCCCCAGCCAGGGAGAGACGCAGAGAGGCCTCGGGTCAGCCGGAGAGCCGTCAGGACGCGGCCAGAAGCTCGGGCACTCAGCACCTTGGCCCCAAAAATGGTCACGCTGAGGGCAGCGCTTATCAACCCTGGAAGAAAAATGGAATTTTCTGCCTTGACAAGTTGATTTTCCCGTTTTGTTTTGTTTTCCTGGACTCAGCAGGAAGGCACAGCACGTGTGGACGTGGAAGGTCCCTGTGCTGAAGGGACACGTGGTTCCAGGGAGGCCCAGGCCGGGGTACTTGTGCCTACGTAGCAACCAGCTCTCCTCGAGGAAAAAGCCAACCTCGCGCCCACTTCTGTGGTATAAATCCTCCCCGCACAGCTGCTTTCAGGCTGACATTCAGTACGGCCGAGACTTGACCCCAGACCCCTTCGGTGGGAGTAGGGCACAGGAGACCACTGACCACCCCCATCTCCCCCTGCGTCCCTCCCCTCTCCCCTCTGCGACAAGCTCATTGGTTTCCAGCCCTGCTGATTCGAGAGCCAGGATGACCTCACTCTTCCCC
>NW_023216459.1:0-1760 GCF_002007445.2 Ailuropoda melanoleuca
CCACCCAGGCGCCCCTATGCCCCATTTTTAAAAATTGCATTTATTATATACCAAAAAAGAAAAACTATATTATAAATTTTAGAAATATTTCCTTCAAACAGATTAATAAAACAAGCCTTGGTGTTTGACAAGGCAATTTTTAGCTTCCCAAAAATTTTATTTTTGTGGAATGTCTTATTCTATCGTAGAGTCAGGGCATGAGCTTTTTAGTTTGATATAAACCTGCTTGTTTATTTTTTGCTTTTGTTGTCTTTGTTTTGGTATCATAACCAGAAAATAATTGTCAGGACCACTGCTGAGGAGTTTACCCCCTATATTTCTTCAAGAAGTTGTATAGTTTTAGGTCTATGATCAAGTCTTTAATCCATTTTGAGTTGACTTTTGTGTATGGTGTAACATAGTGGTCCAGTTTCACTCCTTTGCAAGTGGCAACCCAGTTTTCCCAGCACCATTTATTAAAGAGACTGTCCTATTGAGATGATCACATAATTGTGGTTCTTCATTTTGTAATATACTATATCACATTGATTGATTTGTGGATGTTGAACAATCCTTGCATCCCTGGAATAAATCCCACTTGATCATGGTGAATGACCATTTTAATGCACTGTTGAATATGGTTTGCCAATATCTTGTTGAGGATTTTTGCACCGATGTTCATCAGCGATAATGGCTGTCATTTTCTTGTAGTGTCTTCGTCTGGGTAATGTTAACCTTGTAAAATAAGTTTGGAAACGTTCTCACCTCTTCTGTTTTTTGGTAGAGTTTGAGAATTGGCATTAATTCTTCTCTAAATGTTTGGTAGAATTCACCAGTAAAACTATATAGTCCTGGACTTTTCTTTGTTAGGAGCTTCTTGATTGCTAGTAATTGGTCTGTTCAGATTATCTGTTTCTTCATAAGTTAGTCTTGATAAGTTATATTCTTATAGGAATTTCTCTATTCTAGGTTGTCCAATTTTTGGGTGTATAATTATTCATGGTAGTGTCTTAGAATCCTTTGTATTGGTGTGGTATCAGTTATAATGTCTCCTTTTTTGTTTCTAATTTTGTTTATTTGAGTCCTCTTTTCTGGGTAAGTCTAGCTAAAGGTTTATCTATCTTTATCTTTTTTAAAAACTGGCTCTTAATTATCATTGATCTTTTGTTTTTTTAGTGTCTATCTCATTGATTTATTCTCTGATATTTGTTATTTCCTTTTTTTCTACTAACCTAGGGCTTAGTTCTTCTTTTTCTAGTTCCTTGAGATGTACAGTTAGGTTGTTTGAGATATATTTTTCTTTTTCTCTAAATACTTTTATTTTTAAGTAATCTCCACACCCAGTGTGGGACTTGAACTCGCAACCCTGAGATCAAGAGTCACACTCCACTGACTAAGCCATCCAGGCACCCCAAGATATTTTTTTTCTTAATGTAGGTGTTTATGTCTGTAAACTTCATTCTTAGAACTGCTTTTCCAACATCCCCTAATTTTTGTATTGTTTATGTATTTATTAAAAGCAATTTTATTAGGGATTATTATGTTTACACACAGATTCAAACTTTCTTTTAAAATATTTACAAATCCCTTCACAATCATTTAGTTATGGCTATGGCTGTACATGTGATTTTAATGATAATGACATACCTAATTTCCTCTCACAAACACAGAATAGTGAATGGGGAAACTGCTATGGACTAAATGATGCCCTCTAGGATTCATATGTTAAAGCCCTAACCCCCAGTTTGGCTGCATTGAGGTAAAGAAGTTGTTAATGTTGG
>NW_023216460.1:0-1085 GCF_002007445.2 Ailuropoda melanoleuca
TTTGATCGGGATAGCATTGAAAGTGTAGATTGCTCTGGCTAGCATGTACATTTTAACTATGTTATTTCTTGCGATCCCTGAGCATGGAATATTTTTCCATCTTTTTGTGTCTTCTTCAATGTCCTTCAAGAGTGATTTGTAGTTTCTAGAATATAGATCCTTTACGTCTCNAACATGGACGGCACTGGAGGAGATAATGCTAAGTGAAATAAGTCAAGCAGAGAAAGACAATTATCATATGATTTCTCTCATCTATGGAACATAAGAACTAGGAGGATCGGTGTGTATAGAAAGGGATAAAGAAAAGGGGGGTAATCAGAAGGGGGAATGAAACATGAGAGACTATGGACTATGAGAAACAAACTGAAGACTTCAGAGGGGAGGGGGTGGGGGAATGGGATAGACTGGTGATGGGTAGTAAGGAGGGCACGTATTGCATGGTGCACTGGGTGTTATACGCAACTAATGAAGCATCAAACTTTACATCGGAATCTGGGGATGTACTATATGGTGATTAACATAATATAATAAAATAAAATTTAAAAAAAATAGACAAAAAAAAAAAAGAAATGCAACTGATTTCTGAGCATTGATTTTGGATCCCGCCACATTACTGAATTGCTCTATAAGTTCTAGTAGTTTGGGAGTGGATTCTTTTGGGTTTTTCATAGAGAGTATCATGTCATCTGCGAAGAGAGACATTTTGACTTCTTCTTTGCCGATTTGGATACCTTTTATCTTTTTTTGTTGTTTGATTGCTGTTGCAAGGACTTCCAGTACTATGTTGAATAATAATGGTGGAGAGTGGGCATCCTTGTCATGTTCCTGATCTTAAGGGAAAGGCTTCCAGTTTTTCCCCATTGAGAATGCTATTTGCTGTAGGCTTTTCATAGATGGCTTTTATGAAATTGAGGAATGTATCCTCGATTCCTACACTCTGAAGGGTTTTAATCAGGAAAGGATGCTGTGTTTTTGTCAAATGCTTTTTCTGCATCTATTGAGAGGATTGTATGATTTTTGACACTTTTCTTGTTGATGTGATCTATCACACTGATCGATTTGCGAATGTTGAACCACCCTTGCAT
>NW_023216462.1:0-621 GCF_002007445.2 Ailuropoda melanoleuca
CTTTTCTCCCGTTCATATACTGATTAGCAAAATATCTGGTGGTGATCAGAGAGAAACTATGTGCCTCTATTCTATGAGCATTGGACAGTAAAGACATTCAAGGCCCCTCTTTTCAAGAAACTTAGATTCTCAGAAGCAAAGACAGATAATAAACCATGAAATAATTTTTTACAATATCAAGTAATGAAAAATGCTCTGGTGAGATTAAGAGTGTGATATGAGGGGCACCCAGGTGGCTCAGTCGGTTAAGTGGGCACTATTGGTTTTGGCTCAGGTCAGGATCTCAGGGTAAGAAACCAAGCCCCACCTTGGGCTCTGTGCTCTGTGCATGGGAGTCTGCTTGGGGTTCTCTCTCTTCTTTTGCTTCTGCCTCTTCCTATGCTCTCTGTCTCTCAAATAAATAAATAAATTTTTTTTAAAGATTTTATTTATTTGACAGAGAAGGGAGAAAGCCAGAGAGCACAAGGGGGGGGCAGAATGGCAGAGAGAGCCCAATAAGGGGCTGGCTCCCAGGACCCTGAGATCATGACCTGAGCCAAAGGCAGATGCTTACCCGGCTGAGACACCCAGGCGCCCCTAAATAAATCTTTTTTTTTTTTTTTAAGTGTGATGTGATAGGAA
>NW_023216463.1:0-621 GCF_002007445.2 Ailuropoda melanoleuca
TGATGGTGTAGTTCCAGTCTGAATGCTTGCAAGCTCGAGACCTAGAAAGACCTGATGTTTCAATTAGAGTTGGAAGGCATGAAAGAACTGATGTCCCAGCTCAGTGCAGTCAAGCAGGAGAAATTCCCTTTTACTCACAGGAAGGTCAATCTTTTTGCTCTGTTCTGGCCTTCAACTGATTAAATGAGCCCACCCACATTGGGGAGGGCAATCTGCTTTACTCAAAACACTCATTCATATGCTAATCTCATCCAAAACACCCTCACAGACACCCAGAATAATACTTGACCAAATATTTGGGCACCCTGTGGTGCAGTCAGTTTGACATATAAATTAACCATCACAATTCCCATGCTTGTTGTAGAAATGTAGTGGGAGTTAAAAAATAACATACAAATATAAGAGGGTGCCACCGTTTATTCAAGGGAAAAGGTATTTATTCCTTAATGATAATAGCGTACATTTACCTAGTGCTTCCCATGTGCCAGTTAGTGTTCTGTTTTACTCGCCCTTTAATTCTCACAATAACCTATATCTCCTTTTACCCTTAGAGGGGACCATGTCTATAACTGTTACTGCACAGAGACTGCCTGCCCTATGACCTGGTGAGCGGGAGCACAG
>NW_023216465.1:0-621 GCF_002007445.2 Ailuropoda melanoleuca
CGGTCCATTTTCATCAGAAGACTCAAGTGCCAAGCAGGAATACAGTGAAAACAGATCATGTCCTGCTCTATTCAGGAGCAACGTGACCCAGATCATGGCACAGATGGCCAGCCTACGCAGGTTTCTGATGGCCCTGGCTCGGAAGAGGGCTGGCAAGATTTGGGCTGAGGATACCTTGTCCTCCAGTGAAAAAGGGGGGGGGCAGGAGGGACTGAGGAGCACCCTGAGTGCAAGCCCCCCCAGGAGACAGGAGAGACCCCCAGCACAACAGTGGTATTGGGGTTCCGTCATTCTGAGAACTCCGCGCTGTCCATCACTTGGTCTCCTCAAGGCGCCTGGTCTGAGCCTGTGATGACGTGGACAAAGTAAAAATGCGAAGGTCTGCTTGCACCATCAGGGATTTGACTTCGAGCTAGGGAGTCTGCTAGCTCAAAACCAGGGATGTACTGTATGGTGACTAACATAACATAATAAAAAATCATTATAAAAAAAAAGAAAGTCTGCTAGCTTAGATTTTTGCTTAGTAAAACGAAACTAAAGAAAATAAAATCCTGACAGAGATATGCTCCTTCTTACCATTACTTACTTTCTGTTTCATTATCATTCCTGATAAATGGAATC
>NW_023216466.1:0-621 GCF_002007445.2 Ailuropoda melanoleuca
TATTTTATTTTATTTTATTTTATTATTTTATTTTATTCACTTTGTCCAAGAGAAGACTGTCAGTGAATTTGTGTCCACCATCTCCTTTCCTACCTACTCTTATTCATAAGGATGGAGGATCTCATCTGGCCCTTAAAACATAGGGTAGAATTTATATAGGCAGAAACAGAGGGATAGAATTATTCTATCTTTGCTATTCTTTATAGCTTTTGTTTGACAAACAAAATGGTATGATTGAGGAACAGAGTGAAACAGAGTATTTAGCACTAACAGAAACAGAATATTTAGCACTAAGAGACATTAAAGAAGCATATATCATTTTCAAAATGCAGTTGTACAAATTTATAATTTTTATATAATCTGTCTCTTCAATACCTATCCATCTAATCATGAATATAGATATTTATCTGAGAAAGTATAGTACCATGTTATAATACATCCAGAAGTTCCAAACAATACTTAGAAGTAAATATAATGAGTTATTTTTTGAAATATTCTTCAAAGGGTGAAAGATTGAAAATATCATAAATGGGAAATATATAAAACATTTTATTTATATGCTTTATGCTTGAAAGGTAAATGTTAGATGTAGAAAATTATATGAGAAGTTTCTACTGCTTA
>NW_023216467.1:0-621 GCF_002007445.2 Ailuropoda melanoleuca
TATGATTGGTTGCCAAGGCTCTCACTAAGTGAAAGTCTGTTACTGTAGAAAGTTGCAGGTGTTCCTGGGGAGTCCTTGGAATATTTGGTGTTTGGCCCAGTTCAAAAGTTCATGGTTGCACCCTGTGAGGACGTGAATTTAAGAACCCCTTGGCGTAATGACTCATTTTATTTCACCTTTCACAGGTTCAAATCTCACTTTAGTTCTTTTATTCTTGGCTGAGCTGCTCAGAGGCTACTCCACACATGTCTGAAAAATTGGGCACCATTTATTCACAGAATTTGGGCCTTTCATTCTCTGGTGCATGCCTTTTTAGGATTCCTTGCTCACTTTTGCAATTGCTGTGATTGCTTCAACCTTTGCTGGCTGTCAAAACTGTTTTTTTTTCCTAAGTTTTAGCTGCTGCTCATGGTGAGTGGGGCTTCCCTCTGCCAAGAAGCTGTGAAAATGGAAATCCACCCAGTGCCCATTGCTCCCTTCCAGTATCTACCTGCTCTTGGTTGCTGTTAAGTGTCTATCTTTAGAAGTTGTTTTTGTATTTATCCAGAGTTCATAACTGTTATCTGGAGAAGGGTTGGGATGGTAGGAGCTTTTTGTCCCCTACAGATTTTAAATCAACTT
>NW_023216468.1:0-621 GCF_002007445.2 Ailuropoda melanoleuca
TTCGTCCCTGTGGGAAGAACATACCAGGAAGAGAACCAAAGAGAGTCTTCAAAGCATGAAGTTCAGGAGATGGGCCTCTCTCCATAGGGTCTAAGAAAAATGCTGTATTTAGTAACTGGTACAGCATGAATTAACTAATCAAACACAAATTCAGGGCCTTCAAATCACAATCATGGATGGTTGTCCATTTGCCCTGCCCTTTCCATTTAAATAATGCTGACAAAGAGCCCTGTACCTGCTCTCGCCATGTAGTTCTAGTCACAAGAGATACTGTGTGATAATACATTTATTTTTGAAAGACTTTTAGAGAGAAGGGGGAAGGGGCAGAGGGAGAGGGAGAGACAGAATCCCAAGCAGACTCCCCGCCAAGTGCAGAGGCTGATGCGGGGCTTGATGTCACAACCCTGAGACCATGACCTGAGCCGAAATCAAGTCAGATGCTTAACTGACTGAACCACCCAGGCACCCCTGTGGTAATACATTTTAAAATGCCAACACTGGTGGGGCGCTTGGGTGGCTCAGTCGGTTAAGTGTCCGCCTACCACTCAGGTCATGCTCTCAGGGTCCTGGGATCTAGCTCCATGTCGGACTCTCTGCTCAGCTGGGAGTCTGCTTCTCCCT
>NW_023216470.1:0-1337 GCF_002007445.2 Ailuropoda melanoleuca
TCTCTTAGTTCTGTTTATCTGTGCAACGAAATTCTCTCTTTCACATAAAATAATTAAAGGAAAGTTAAAAAAAGTGCTTTAGGTGTCAAGGTATAAATGCCGTAGGAAGAGCTGATTGTCATTATTTAAATTTCCTTGTATTCACCATAAAAGCATGAGACATGAAGCTATCAAGTAAATAAAGAGGAAAGGTAAATCATTTAGATTATTTCTGATAAAGTTACTGTGAAGATGTATAGCAACAATGTGCTTAAAAGAATTTTGCAAACTTAAAATATTATGCAAATATAAGATGGTAATTTTTCCCTCTAACATGTGTTNTGTGTTGGGAGCCTAGTATGTACCAGGGACTAGGGTAATAAACATTTTTACATTAGCTTTTCTCAAAGTGTGGGTCACAACCTAATAGTACATCATGAAATCCCTTCAGTGGGTTACAGCTGTCATTTTAAAAATGAAATGCCAATAATAATAACCAATACTTAGTATGTGCTGGATACTTTTTAATGATTATATCTACAAATTCATATCCACAATTCCAAAATCCATAAAGTTCTGAAAAACCCAAACTTAAAAAAAATGCATTTGATGTTTGATGAGTACCAGGTATGGTATATAAGAGATGAATCACTGGGGCACCTGGGTGGCACAGCCATTAAGCGTCTGCCTGTGGCTCAGGGCGTGATCCCGGCATTGTGGGTCGAGCCCCACATCGGGCTCCTCTGCTGTGAGCCTGCTTCTTCCTCTCCCACTCCCCCTGCTTGTGTTCCCTCTCTCGCTGGCTGTCTCTCTCTGTCAAATAAATAAATAAATAAAAATCATAAAAAAAAAGAGATGAATCACTAAATTTTATAGCCAAAACTAATTAACTAATGTTAATTAGCTCGAATTTAAATAGAAACTTGGAAAAAAATATATTTGAGACAAAATCTGACCTGATTCCTTTGGTGGCAAAATCTGACCTGAAACTGAGGGGAGTCTAGTTATAGTCTTTATTTGTGATTTGTGTGAATTATTCATATGTTTGGCTGTGGACAAATTAATGTTTGATTTGGGATACTTTTCTAACCCTGATGGGGTGTTACGTAATATGTGTTCTAGTCATCACACTACTTTCCTGAAATCCCCCAAGTTCTGAATTTTGAAACACATCAAGTCCCCAAATATTTTGGTAAAGACATTGTGAACTTGTAGATATTCATTTAATTCTCATGATAAGGCTACATATTTCTTACTGAAAGTCATGGTAAAAAANTTTTTTTTTAATTTTTTTTTAATTTTATTTATTTATTCGACAGAGATAGAGACAGCCAGCGAGAGAGGGAACACAAGCATGG
>NW_023216471.1:0-621 GCF_002007445.2 Ailuropoda melanoleuca
TTTTGGATTAACATCTGATTCTATACCAGCTGCATGACTGCAGGTTGGGTGTGGGGGCCGAGGGCAGCAGGCCTGCTATGTTCTAGTCCAGCTCCAACCTGGTTCTTTGTTCTATGTGACGCTCTCCAATCCCAACAAGATCTTTTTAAAGAAAGGAAAATCAGATCTTAAGGAACTTAAGGAACAGCGGCCCGAAGTTCTTCAGGAAACCAGAATTTGCTCATTGTTGATGCCACTTTGACAAGGCAGATATGAAACACACCTGAGTGATGGCCCCTGACACTGACCTGGGGGGAGGGGCAGATTGATCAGTTATCACTCACTGATCCCATTTGCAATGACTTTATTAAATATGAAATTAAGTCCCTTTAAGGATGATTTAGTTTTCGCTTGCAACATATTTGAATTGATATTTCCCTCCATTGCTGATTTCTCTACCTCAAAGAAAAAATTTAGATCAAAGGACTTAGTGTTGTTTTTCATTATAGGGGTTGGGAAACTATAGCCGCCAAGCCCTGTCTGACCTGCCCTTTATTTCTGTACAGACTGATTCTTATATTTTCAATATTTGGGGGAAATCAGAAGAACATTCCATGACATAAGGAAATTATATAGAATTCA
>NW_023216472.1:0-931 GCF_002007445.2 Ailuropoda melanoleuca
TGACAGTAAAGGGATGGAGTACCATCTTTCACGCAAATGGAACTCAAAAGAAAGCTGGGGTAGCAATTCTTCTATCAGATAGATTGGATTTTAAACTAAAGACTATAGCTAGAGACACAGAAGGGCACTATGTTATTCTTAAAGGATGTATCCAACAAGTGGATATGACAATTATAAATATCTATGCCCCCAACAGGGGAGCAGCAAGATACACAAGCCAACTNAAAATAAAGAGACATATAGATAAAAATACATTAATAGTAGGGGACCTCAACACCCCACTATCAGAAATAGAACACCCTGGCAAAAACTAAGCAAATAATCGAAGGTTTTGAATGCCATACTCGACAAGTTGGACCTCATAGATATATATAGAACACTACACCCCAGAACCAAAGAATACTCATTCTATTCTAAAGCCCATGGAACATTCTCAAGAANCGCATGGAACTTTCTCCAGAAGAGATCATATCCTGGGACACAAAAGAGGTCGCAACCGATACCAGAAGATTGAGATTATTCCTGCATATTCTCAAACAACAATGCTTTGAAATTGGAACTCAATCACAAGGAAAAATTTGGAAGAAACTCAAACACTTGGAAAATAAGAACCATTCTGCTCAAGAATAATTGGGTAAACCAGGAATTTAAAAAATTTAAACAATTTATGGAGATCAATGAGAATGAAGACACAATGGCCCAAAACCTATGGGATACTGCAAAGGCGGTCCTAAGGGGGAAATACATAGCCATCGAAGCCTCACTCAAAAGAATAGAAAAATCTGAAATGTGGTTTTTATATTCCCACCTCAAGAAGCTGGAACAGCAACAGAGGGACAGGCCTAATCCACGCACGAGGGAGCAGTTGACCAAGATTAGAGCAGAAATCAATGAATTAGAAACCAGAAGTACAGTAGAGCAGATCAGCAGG
>NW_023216473.1:0-286 GCF_002007445.2 Ailuropoda melanoleuca
GAGATGATGATCGTTGATATTTCCCTGGACTGTGTGGTGTCTCAGAGACCACTATGGGGCACTCTCGTCACAATTCCGCGACCACTTTCCCTCATGTTTCCCTATTCACGAAGGGTGATGATAGTGCTCATACGGTCCCTGTACGGTGTTGTTTCTGACGGACGTGTTTTGGGCCTTTTCGTTCCATTGCCGCCAGCAGTTTTGACAGGATTTCCCCAGGGAGCAAACATTTCGTTGGAAGCGGGTTTTGGCCGAATTGTCTTTCTCAGTGCTGTGTTCGTCGTGT
>NW_023216473.1:352-530 GCF_002007445.2 Ailuropoda melanoleuca
TCGTGACTTCAAGGGCTTTCCCCTCACACTTTGTTTCTTGTTTGTAAGGGCTGCATCCTCCCCAGGCCCCTACACCCAATGTGGAATCGGGGTCCCCAGTGAAAAGATGCTGTTCGCTGGTGGTGTTTCCCTGGACGCTCTGCTTTATTACCAAGGAGAAGGGCGCTGAGTCCTCGAA
>NW_023216474.1:0-621 GCF_002007445.2 Ailuropoda melanoleuca
CCAACCAAAGCAAACCAACTAGAGCAGAGGCCACGGAACAAATCAAAGTTCTAAGTGAACCACACAAATCCCTTTCATCTGATGGCTTGAACAATAAGCCAACAGCCTGGAAAGCCTGACTTCTCAAGGCCTCTTCGAGGTCCGTTTGGATCTGTGGTCCCTTTTCACCTAGAATAACATTTGATACGGGGTGGTCTTCCAGGTTTAAGGTCTCTATGGAGCCACAAATCATCAAAAGCAAATTGCTCTCTCAATTAAAAATTCATTTTCACCAAAGTTCGTATGTAGTGTAAACAGGCCAAATAAATCTGTTGGTGGGTCCTTTGTTTCCCAAATGGTTTTTGGCCAATTGGAAAGGAGGATATAATCATTCTCAGATATGGTGCCGGTAGAGCCAAAATGCCATCCATACGTGCCTTCATCTGCCTTCTGAGTTCTCACTAGGCAACAATTTCTTGTGGTACGACAGCTTCGAATGTTAGCCCAAAGAGTGTGGAGGGAAGAGTTTGTCCTGCAGGGCTCGCAAGCCTCTTTGATCCCAAGTGAATATGGGCATTTCAGATGCTTTAAACAAGCAGAGGGAAAAATCTGATGAAGATAAAGTGCTATGTGCCATAGCTC
>NW_023216475.1:0-621 GCF_002007445.2 Ailuropoda melanoleuca
CACTCCAGCCAGGGCCTCACGCTTGCCCCTTCCTACCTGTCTCACTGTGCAGCTCCGACCCCGTGGGCGCCCCCTCCTCCAATGCCCTGCAGAGTCCCCTGGGCCTGCCCCTCCTGTGGGGCGACATCACCAGGCCACCCGTGTGTTCAGTTATCCTGACCTTGCTGGTCTGGGGCCCGTCATAGACCCAGGCGCTGAGGCCCTGCTGAATACTCCTTCTGCAGGGGTCCCCGCAGGAACAGCCTGCTCCCTGCTCCTCTCCCCCACCCCTGCATGCGCAGGCGCCTCCCCACTGTCACCATCACTGGCTCCTAATCCCTTCCCAGATGTGGCATTTCTTCCCCCTCCCTCCCAGACACTGCTCCAGTGCACCTGCCTCCAGCTCTCACCTGTTCCCCCACTGGGTGTCCTCGCCCCTTTCCAGCCCCTCTGTGGTGTCGCCACGTGCGTGTCAAGCATGAATCCCATCTTGTCGTTCTCTTCTAACTCCCCACCTGGAGGTTTGTGTGCACCTCCCCCTCGGATGCCTTCTTCCATCCCCCACTCGCGAGGGCTCCTCACAGAGCCTCACCTGTTACAATACACCTGTTACAGGTGTCTGATCACTCCCCATCCCCCCCC
>NW_023216477.1:0-622 GCF_002007445.2 Ailuropoda melanoleuca
AAAAAAAAAAAAAATCTAAGCTATCAAAAGTAATTGGTTAGCGGTGTATATTCAAAATCTGTGATATGTGAGCTAGATTCTAATTTGACAAAAGCAGTCTCCATTTTATTTAAACTAAGTTCTTTAACAGTTGGTTAAAGAAGTCTGTAAGTTTTCACTATAAAATCTGATATTAGTTTCAGGATATAAATACCACTCTTTAATTTACATATTTTTTAAAGTAATCTCTGTGCTTTGAAATGGGGCTCAAACTCAGGACCCTAAGGTCAAGAGTCATACATTCTACAGACCAAGCCAGCCAGGCATCCCTAAACATGACTCTTTAAAATGTAGGAAACGTTTTTTAAAAATCATGTATTTATGAGGAAAATTATTGTTGTTGCATTATTATTATTATGGGAATACTTCAATTGCAAAACAGTCAAAATAAGAACTATTTTTTTGGATCTACAGCCACATAAGGAAAGCACTTCATGTTGTCTGGCTCTTAAATTCAATATATGGCTCAATTTCTGTTATAAAATAAATATTTTCTGGGGGGACCTGGCTGGCTCAGTCAGTAGAGCATCTGATTTTTTTTTTTTTTTTAGATTTTATTTATTTATTTGATAGAGACAGCCAG
>NW_023216478.1:0-622 GCF_002007445.2 Ailuropoda melanoleuca
AAAAAAAACAGTTTAAAGGCCCAATAATAGAGAAACCATCATGTAATTACATTACATCCTTCCGATGGACTACTTGCAAGCATTTAAAAATGATGTTTACAGTGAGCTTTGAAGAACATGGGAGATGTTCATGTTATGGAGTTAAATGAGAAAAGCAGAATGTGCAATTATATATATAACTCTGTCCATGTAAAATATTAACAGCAACACTCCCCTCAACATGTACTGTGAGCTAAGAACATACACACTATCTCTAATCCTTTCACCAACCCCGAAATGTAGGTGTTCTTAGGCCCAGTTTGCAAACAAGTAAACCAAGGCTCAGAGATGTTTAGTACATTTCCCAGAATCACTCAGCTAGCAAAAGGCAGAGCAGGGATTTGAGTTTCTGCTCTGGCTGTTCGAATGGCAGCCACACAATTTAGGAACCACCCTCTTTCTTTCCCCTTTGTTCTGTTCTCCCTTCTTCATGGCGGATGGATGAGATATTCAAGAGTTACACTACAGGAATGATCCATGCTTCAGAGGTATAGATAAACACACAAATATTTAGTGAAGTGGAATTAAATACGGACAATGGGAAACTGGGGGATTCGAGAGGGGGACAGACAAAGGAAAAGAG
>NW_023216479.1:0-622 GCF_002007445.2 Ailuropoda melanoleuca
AAAAAAAATATGTCAGAGTAAACAGAACTCACACATGCTAGTTTAAAAGGGGAATTTTAATAGCACAACCTAGTTATAAAGATCAAGGGCTACATGAAAATCAACGAAGAGATATGCAACAATCCCAAGATTAACAATACCAGAGGACCATAATGATACCTGGGGATGGAAATATAAAGAAAGTATCTAGGAGTTAGTATTACCAGAACCCAGGACATTGGGCCAACAAGAGGGGCCTTACAGAAAGTTCTGGAATCTTTGAGTGCCTGGCGGAGATGTCATAGGGAAGCAGAGGAGTGAGGGAGGGAACATCTGACTTCTTCCTTTTTCTGGCCCTCCAATTTCTTGTCAGGGGTTCTACTAGCTGAACTCAATATGAACCCAGCTGGCAAAAATGTCTTAGAAATAACAATAGTTGGCCCTCTGAGATTCAAACATATCAGGGGACAGGAGAGGAAGAGACATGAGAGCAAATAGGCAAGTGACTGGAAGAGTGGATTAGAAATCAGAGAAGTTGAAACCAGAATCCAAAGACATGGATTGAACGTTGCACCAAGAAAAAAACACATTCAGAAACTAAAAGTGGCACAAGTGGTTCAAGATTCCTTCTTTAAAAAGACAA
>NW_023216480.1:0-622 GCF_002007445.2 Ailuropoda melanoleuca
AATCTCTAAGGGGGGAAATGAGAGCAAATCTGGCAGAAATTAAAAATGCTATGAATCAAATGCAGTCAAAATTAGCTGCTCTGACGGCCAGGGTAAATGAGGCAGAAGAACAAATTAGTAAATTGGAGGATCGGTTAGTAGAAGAGAAAGCTAAAACAAAAACTTGGCTCAAAAAAATCCAATCTCAAGAATGTAGGGTACAGGAGATTACTGACTCAATGAAATGTTCCAATGTCAGAATCATCGGCATCCCCAAGGGGGTGGATAAAGAGAAAGGTCTAGAAGAGATATTTGAACAAATTGTAGCTGAAAACTTCCCTAAATCTAGCGAGGAAAAAAGCATTCATGTCCAAGAGACAGAGAGGACCCCTCCCAAATTCAACCATGACAAACCTATGCCACATCATGTCATAGTGCAATTCGCAAACATTAGATCCAAGGATACAGTATTGAAAGCAGCCAGGGCACAGAAATTTCTCATGTACAAAGGCAAAAATATCAGGATTATGTCAGACCTGTCTACACAGGCCTGGAATGAGAGAAAGGGTTGCGGGGGGCATTTTTAAAGCTCTTTCAGAGAAAAAAATGCAGCCAAGGATCCTTTATCCAGCAAGGCTGTCAT
>NW_023216481.1:0-1028 GCF_002007445.2 Ailuropoda melanoleuca
AATATAGTTAAAAGTACTTTGCCCTTTTGCTATTTCTGACATGTTCATCCATTCTGGATCAATTTTGATCAGTTTTTATTTTTATTTCTCCTTATTATGGGTTGTATTATCCAATTTATTTATATGCCTGGTAATTTTCATGTTATTTGAATGCTAGAATATCTTTCTGTTTCTAAAAATATTCTTGAGGTTTGTTCTGGAATGAAATTAAGTTACTTAGAAATAAGTAACTTGCTTATGGGAACTTGCTTTTAAAATTTGTTTAGTGGTGAGGAATCCAAGATGGCAGAGGCGTAGGAGACCTTAGTTTTGTCTGGTCCCAGGAATTCAGCTAGATAATTATCAAATCATTCTGAACACCTGTGAACCCAACCAAAGATCTAAGAAAAGCTGCAACTCTACAAATAGAAAAGTGACCACTTTTTGCAAAAGAGAATGACAAGATGGAAAACCTCACCTCAAAAAGNACCTCAAAAAGAGAACAAGAGGCAGTACTGACTGCCAAGGACCTAATCAGTATGGATATAAGTAAGATGTCAAACCTAGAGATCAGAATAACAATTATAAAAGTACTAGCTGGGCTTGAGAAAAAGCTTAGAAGACACTAGAGAATTCCTTTCTTGAGAAATAAAAGAATTAAAATCAAATCAAGTTGAAATCAAAGAGGCTGTAACTGCAAGGATAAATGAGGCAGAAGAGAGAATTAGTGATATAGAAGACAAAATGATGGAGAATAAAGAAGCTGAGAAAAAGGGAGATAAACATTTACTGGATCATGAGGGGAGAATTAAAGAGATAGGTGATACCATAAAGCGAAACAATATTAGAATAATTGGGATCACAGAAGAAGAGGAAGGGGGGTGCAGAACGTATATTAGAGCANTGCAGAAGGTATATTAGAGCAAATTAGAGCAGAGAACCTCCCTAATCTGGGGAAGGAAACAGGCATTCAAGTTTAGGAGGCACAGAAAACCCCCTCAAAATCAATAAAATAGGTCAACACCTCAAAATACAATAGTGAAACTTGC
>NW_023216482.1:0-622 GCF_002007445.2 Ailuropoda melanoleuca
AGCATGTGACTCTTGATCTCGGGTTGTAAGTTCAAGCCCCACATTGGGTGTAGAGATTACTTAAAAGATTACTTAAAAAAATCTATTTTTTTAAGATTTTATTTTTATTTATTTGATAGAGAGAGAGCACAAGCAGGGGGAGCAGGCAGAGGAAGAGGGAGAAGCAGGCTCACTGAGCAAAGAGCCTGATGCGGGGCTTGATCCCAGGACCCTGGGATCATGACCTGAGCTGAAGACAGACGCTTAACAACTGAACCACCCAGGCACCCCTTAAAAAGAAAATCTTAAAAAAAGAAGAAAACTAAATTCAGAGAAGTGAGCAGAGTTAAGAGCCTAGTTAGGAAATGATTACACTATTATTAAGCTTCAGGTATGTGAGTCATCTCAAGAAATAGGACCACATGACTAAGAACATGGAGGAAAAAACAGATAATAGAATAAGCCTGTAAAAGAAACAGATCTTTTTTATAATTTTTTTTTTCAAGAGAGTGTGTGGTGGAGGGAGGGGCAAAAGGAGAGGGAGAGAGAGAGAGTCTTTTTCTTTTTTTCAGTAATAATTTTTTATTTTGTTATGTTAGTCACCATACAGTACATCCTTAGTTTTTGATGTAGTGTTCCATGA
>NW_023216483.1:0-622 GCF_002007445.2 Ailuropoda melanoleuca
AAAATTTTATCTTCACTATGTTGTTAACTCCTGAGTCTAATTACTATGTTCTATTATCTTTGTATTTCCAAAATCTAGTACAGGCCCTGAAATTAAGTGCACTTACTGTATTAAAAACATAGGCCATGGGACACCAGAGTGGCTCAGTTGGTTAAGTGTCTACCTTTGGCTCAGGTCATGATCCCAGAGTTCTGGGATACAGCTCCACATTGGGCTCCCTGCTCAGTGGGGAGCCTGCTTTTCCCTCTACCTCTGCTACTCCCCCACCCCCAGCTTGTGCTTGCTCTCTCTGTCAAATAAATAAATAAAACCTTGAAAAAAACAAAATAGGCCTTGGAACCAGAAAGTCTAGATATGAATATTGGCTTTACTACTCTTATCATGGAAAAAAATTACTGAACCTTTCTAAGCTGAAATTCCTCATATTTATTTGTTCATGAATTTACTCTTTTTAGTCATTACTTCATTTACCCAATATATTGAAAACTGATTATTTTCTAGTTATTCTGATCAGATGCTAAAACACATTAATAAACTAAACAAAGTTATGCAGCACATTATAAGGTGAAAAATTCATTGGAAAAATGAATATCAGAGAAAGGGCTAATAGAAGTCTTGGTGG
>NW_023216484.1:0-622 GCF_002007445.2 Ailuropoda melanoleuca
TAATAATAATAATAATAATAATACTGTTTATTACCAGACTGATCTGAGTTAGAAATGTCTCTCAAATTTTGTTTCCTTCTTTAAAAAAGGTTGTAGTTCTTACCTCTCTCATTTGATTGATGTGAGAAATAAATGGGATAACACATATAAACAGTAAGCATAGTATGTGGCACGTAAGTGTGAGATATAAAATGCTGTTCCTCTGAACTGATCTTTCTTCCTAAATTCCTTCTTTCCTGCTATAGGCCCTTGAGAGTTTTCAAATGCTGCTGAGGTCTCATCTCCTCTAAGAGATTATTTATGATCTGATCCTAGCTCATTCCTCACTTGGGCTCCTTCTTTCACTGTGGCTAGATTCTGTTCACTGGCCATTGTCCTGCTGCAATCATCATTTGTGTATGGTGACATGTGGGTGGATAAATGCTCATTAACTCCCAGATGTCACTCTAAATACCCAGAAGTAGATAATCTCTATCCTCAAACAGATTGTGACATAAATGAGGAGATAAGTTAAGCTCACAAAATATAGCCAGAGACTGTTGGAATGTTCTTTAGAAAATCTACTGCAATGCAGACTCTAACAGATCTGTCATCTGACCGTGTACTTGGAAGCTGTTTGTAG
>NW_023216485.1:0-1038 GCF_002007445.2 Ailuropoda melanoleuca
AAGAAGAAGTCAAAATGTCTCTCTTCGCAGATGACATGATACTCTATATGGAAAGCCCAAAAGAATCCACGCCCAACTATTAGAAGTTATAGAGCAATTCAGTAACGTGGCGGGATACAAAATCAATGCTTGGAAATCAGTTGCATTTCTATACATGAATAATGAGACTGAAGAAAGAGAAATTAGGGAATCTATCACATTTACACTAGCACCAAAAACCATACGTTACCTTGGAATTAACTTAACCAGAGACNTTAACCAGAGACGTAAAGGACCTATATCCTAGAAACTATAGATCACTTTTGAAAGATATTGAGGAAGACATAAAAAGATGGAAAAATATTCCATGCTCATGGATTGGAAGAATTAACATAGTTAAAATGTCCATACTACCCAGAGCAATCTACACTTTCAATGCTATCCCGATCAAAATACCGAGGACATTTTTCAAAGAACTGGAACAAATAGTCCTTAAATTTGTATGGAACCAGAAAAGGCCCCGAATCACCAAGGAACTGTTGAAAAGGAGAAACAAAGCTGGGGGCATCACAATGCCGGATTTTGAGCTGTACTACAAANTGATCACAAAGACAGCATGGTACTGGCACAAAAACAGACACATCGACCAATGGAACAGAATAGAGAACCCAGAAATGGACCCTCGGCTCTTTGGGCAACTAATCTTTGATAAAGCAGGAAAAAGCATCCTGTGAAAAAAAGACAGCCTCTTCAATAAATGGTGCTGGGAAAATTGGACAGCAACATGCAAAAGAATTAAACTTGACCACTCTCTCATACCATACACAAAAATAAACTCCAAATGGACGAAAGACCTCGATGTGAGACAGGAAGCTATCAAAATCATGGAGGAAAACATAGCAACCTCTAGGACATNGAGCAACCTCTACGACATCGGCCAAAGCAACCTTTTTCACATCTCCAAAGACAAGAGAAACAAAAGATAAAGTGAACTTGTGGGACTCCATCAAGATAAAAAGCTTCTGCACAGCCAAGGAAACAGTCAAAAAAACTAAGAGG
>NW_023216486.1:0-622 GCF_002007445.2 Ailuropoda melanoleuca
AAAAGGCAGCCATTTGAAATTTATAACAGTTGCAAATGTGAAATTCTGACTTTTTGGGTGTATGTGGCCATTATAGAGTCTCCTGTCTCCGAGAGATGGATGGAAATGCAGAGACTTCACCTCCTTCTGTCTGTAAGTGCGCGGACCGAGCGGCAGAGTCACTGCATTTCACTGAATCTGCATTTTGTCTTTTCATCTCTTGCTGCTCACACTGAGAAAGTGCCTAAGTGAATTCTATTATGGGGAATCAGCTTGGCTCCATCCTTAGGAAAGCAAAAGAAATAGAGAGTCAGAAACGGGATTGATATGGAATGGAAAGAGAATTTCTAATGGGACTTGTTCTTTCGGATTTTTCTTTACTATAATACAATAATACCACATTGTAACGTGACTCGTGATATTGGAGCCAATGCTATGAAGACCGTGGTCTAGCAAGGCAGCCAGTGGGACTCCCCCCGTGACGTCAAGACAAATTAGAAGGCAAACATTCTTTGTTTATAATCTGCTTCTTTTCTCTTTCCCACCTTTCTCTCTCTCCACATATTCTGCTATCTCCTTTTTAAAAAATTTATCATTCGTTTAGATTTTCTAGGTGTTTTTAAAAATGTTCATGAAATCTTCA
>NW_023216487.1:0-622 GCF_002007445.2 Ailuropoda melanoleuca
TCTCCCACCATCTTCAGTAGATGTGCATGTCATATTGATTTATAAGCAAAAATGTCTCCCATAACGATTAAATGCTCTGTCAAGAACTACATGCCTCCCCAAAGCCTCGTGTGCTCCAGGCTATTTGGAAAAACACTTAGCCCTTCTGAAAAGTCACTTACAGATATTTTATTTCGTTTTAATTTTTATTATTAGTTTATCGAGCACATATGTAGTTTTATTATGTGCCCAATATGTTCCGAGCTCTCTACAAATATCACCTCATTCAAATCCTCCTAACGGTCCTACAAGGAAGGTTCTTACCCGTTATTATGTTCATTTTACAGATGAGAAGACTGGGGCACAGACTGCTAGGACGTTTCCTAAGGGGGGCAGGCAAGAGACTAAACAACCCACCCTTCACATGCAGGGTCAACACCCATGTCTGCCTGTTCGTAATGGTTCTAGAAGGCCCAGCACGGTCCGCTAAAGGGCAGGGCAAGAACAGGAAGCCTGGCTGCCTGCCTCTATTTCCCTTCCCCTCTCTTGTCAACCTGCTCTCCTTGGCTGCTGGTGATGATGAGGCTGTGGGATATCGGTGAGGTGAGGTGGGGTGGAGTCCAGAGCCAACGACCGAGAAAGA
>NW_023216488.1:0-622 GCF_002007445.2 Ailuropoda melanoleuca
CTTGTGTCAGCATTTCCTTGGTGTGAATTTCTTCTTTGCAGAGTCTTGTATTGTATTTCAAAATTATGCAAAGAGGTTTTTAACAGCATAACAGGAATGCTTAGTTATCCCTTTATTGGGGAGTAAATTAGATGGTTATAAAGTTAAATAAAACCTAGAAAGTTCCTACTGAGTTTTCTTAAAATCCTTTGTCAAAACAAATAGCCTTGAAATGAACATAAAAACTTAAGTGGCATTGAGTCTAATGAAACAACATGAGCCTAATGAAGTTGGAGTGCTGTGAGAGTACTGGGAAAGCAGGGCTGCTTTTATCTTATTGGAATGTTTACGTCCTTGCCTGTCTCCTAATCGCACACACTGGTAACGTCATCTGGAGAAAATGCTTTAGGAAAGATTGCAAATAAAAAACAGAAATGATACATCGTCAGGTTAACAATGCAGAGTCCCCCAAGAAATCAGACCAAATCAATTGTGTAGGATAGAGGGCACTGACCTGGAAGACAGCTCCAGTCTTACTTTTGGTTATGTGAATATCTGGTGCCATTGATAAAGGGTCTCTTCGACTCTTACTGGGACACCACCTCAAATGCCATCTGTTGGAAATCAAAGCCTTTATCATTCT
>NW_023216489.1:0-622 GCF_002007445.2 Ailuropoda melanoleuca
AAAAAAGGTACCAAACAGGAAATACACCTCTGCTGAATTAGGTCACTAATGCTTGTTTTTGCAATATTCCCTGGTCTCTCAACTAACAAATTATTTATTTCGGTCTTAAAATTTATTTTGGCCGCTCCTGGGTCCTCAACTTTTTAAGATTTAATATATCACAACAAGTATTAGTTTTGTTACTAAAAGTATACTGTGCGAAGTATACTGTGCAAAGTGTAAAGGACAATGTTTATGATGGAACACCCAGAACAAATTATGGTGATGACACAACATTGTTTGCATGTCTGTGGCCATTCCAGTATTTACTGTGCTATAATATATTTCACAACCTTGAATAAAATATCCTTCTCTGTTCTTGTATTTATTAGCATAGTTTCTGATGATTAATCATGAAAGTTTTCCATAATAGCAGCAGGCTAATATGATGATTGTAGCGATCCATAGTATAAAAATGCAATGGAATGTTCACTACATAAACTATCTAAAGGATCTGTCTGTTAGAGGCTTTGTATCTATCAATCTCTTCTCCATGGTATTTGTTCAGTCTTGAAATGTTGTCATCCATTACTTGTAGCATATCTGCCTTAGTGGCAAGAGTGGTTTTATTCCTAGTACTCAC
>NW_023216490.1:0-622 GCF_002007445.2 Ailuropoda melanoleuca
TAATTTCTATGGAATGTGTCCTGAGTAGCCATAATATAGGATTCAGTGCCTAAAAAGTTACTCAGAAATGTTCTAGCTAGCAAAATCCTCAGGGAGGGTCACATTCCTCCGGTATACAATTCCTTCAGATCATTTGGCCAAATCTAATTTTCTCTGTGTGACATTTAATGGCTATATTCTCAATTTTCAGAATGTGCTATCTGTAATATAGACTTCCCAGATGGTCCTATTGTTACAATAATATTACAAAACACTTATATCTTTCTAACTAACTTTCTCTTCTTCTGACACCTTCTGTCTAGTGCTGCATCCCAATCACAGTGGCCTGGTGATGACAAGAGTTGCTCGGAAAACTAAGTGGTAAGCTATTGTGACCTCATTGCAGGTGCTGAGAACAACTGCATTAGGCACAAAGGGAGTTCTCACTCAATGTCATGCTCAGGAAGTATATGCCATAGCTTCTTGGTTGCCACTTGGCTTCCTTATTAAACATTTCTAGTTAGTGGGGCGCCTGGGTGGCACAGCGGTTAAGCGTCTGCTTTCGGCTCAGGGCGTGATACCGGCGTTATGGGATCAAGCCCCACATCAGGCTCCTCCACTAGGAGCCTGCTTCTTCCTCTCC
>NW_023216491.1:0-622 GCF_002007445.2 Ailuropoda melanoleuca
CAGTAAGATCCTCTCGTGCAGGGCGGGGACGGCGGTCACATGAGCGCCACGCATGCAAAAAGGAGTTGGAGAAGGGGCGCTCCCAGACAGAGACTGGGAGAGTCTGACACCAAAGCAAACTCAAAAGGACAAACTGAAAGCAAAAGCACACCGGTCCCCTGGTGTGAGGGGCAGGGAAGGGTGCAGCGCCGGGGCTGGGAAGGGCCCCCAAGACCACACAGCCATCAGGAGGAGTGCAAACACAGCGGCTGACCTGACACTGAGTCTGCACGGCACAGTCGCTACCATACACACCAAGAGAATGGAAGTCTGCGCATTTTCCAGACCAGGACAGAACGAAGAACTGAATTTGAGAAACTATTTAATCGCCCCAAAGAATGCAGGGAAAGACTCGGAAACAGAAAGGGGCAAATACGAGCACAGAAGACAATGGCGGAAGGAAACGTGTGTGCACGACTACGTACAATGACTTAACATGTTCCAGCTAAGAGACAAAGACGCTTCTTAGATCTGACTTTTTCAAGATCTAGCAACATGCTGCTGGCGATAAACCAACCTTAGACAGAAAGACGTGTCGTCAAAGAACGAAGACACAAACACAAAGCAGATATTCCCACACTTG
>NW_023216492.1:0-1794 GCF_002007445.2 Ailuropoda melanoleuca
AAAGAAAGAAAGAAAGAAAGAAAGAAAGAAAGAAAGAAAGAAAGAGAAAGAAAAAAGGGAGAGAGGAAATGGGAGCATAAGGCAGAAGTAGTGGGAATAGCGAACAGAAAAGAAGGGACACCAGAGAGGTCAGATCTTCCCAAATAGCCTCCACCGGAACGAGGGTCTCATTCTGAATGGCCAACAGCCTTCATTCATGTGTGGATTTCCACTTGCCCTTTCTTGGTTCCCCTAAACAAGGGGAAGAGTTCTATCCTGAGGTGCTGCAATGGATGGACGGAAAGCCAGGGAAGGCGCTGCTGGAAACCCAGAAGAGAGACTAGTGGCATTAATGCCCCACCAGGGAGACCTCTCCCCCGCCGGGACTGTCCTGTGAGAATGCAATATTGCGCAAGGAAGCACAACGCTTGGTGCTGACATTCACACTGTACCTGATGACAAATTCAAGATGGCATATAAAACAAGAATTTAAAGTGCAAACTTAACACAAGATGTTTTACAACACTAGAAACTCACTTTGAGAAAGAAGAGTGGATTTCATGCACCTTGTATCAACCAGTTTTTTGGTAGAAATGAAATAGTGTAAATGATCCCAAGCATACCTGTGGACTTTTATAAGGGGCCAGATTGGCACCAGTGTCCCAAGGGTCATTACTTCTAGGAATCATGTACCAAGAGCTGGATCCCTGAGGATTTTGCTGTCATCAGTGTAAAAGCCACCAAGCAAACATTTTTTGAAAATGGACATTTCCTAGAATCATCCACATATCCCAATTATCAATACTCAAAAATAGGAAGATAGTAGGACTGTTCTGTAGTTCTTGCAGGAGCAGAAAATGAGGATTAAGAAAAATGAAGCCCGGCAGCAAACCATAGGCAGCCTAAACGTCACCTAATCTCTGCCTTGTTTAACTGGTAAACAGCAGGTCCATTACAATAATATGCAGATGCTGCTACAACATTAGTTGGTTACAATGAACTCACTATTAGCTCCTGTCACTGGAATAAACAACAAATGTGCAGATTTTTCAGAACCAAATTGTTTTGCATCTAATATGTATTTCATGTTCCTGTTCTCTGCAAGCCTCTCCTGAAACAGATTTGATAACATCCAGTACACTTTAAGGAGGGTTGCTTCACATTTCAAAGGGTAACGTCATGGATTTTTTCAATATGCTTCTTAGCAGGAGGGAATTACAGCATAATTTGCAGGAACATTTTTCTCTTGCACAATAAACTGAAAGCTTTATAAACATAAAATAACAATTTGCATTAAAAGATGCATGTTTACTTTTGCTATTTTCAGTTACATAGAGGGTAAATTTATTCAAGCAAAAGGACAACTGGCCATAACCTTTCCCTGACAACTCTGGCTACAGTTTTCTCCAAGAGACATAAGGTTCCATATTTTTCCAGAAGAGACAAAAAGGAATGCCTCCTAAATTGTTCCTTAGATTTTTAGTTCAGTACCACTCAACTCTTCTGTAGTAGGCTCCAAAATACTACATATAGTTGTAATATCACCAGTAATGAGTCACTACTCTTAGATCAAATTACACTTGAATTAATCATCTTCCATCCACCTCCTTTCTTTGGCACCCCTTTATCTGATCTGAGCATTTGATCTTCCTAGCCTCTAACCTCACTACTTCCCCTAACAGCCCAATGTTTTTGTTTTTGTTTTTAAAGATTTTATTTATTTATTTGAAAGAGAGACAGCCATCAAGAGAGGGAACATAAGCAGGGGGAGTGGGAGAGGAAGAAGCAGGCTCCCAGCAGAGCAGGGAGCCCGAT
>NW_023216494.1:0-622 GCF_002007445.2 Ailuropoda melanoleuca
AAGTGAACGTTTTCATATCTAGGAAAGATTGTGCCACTGATTCCTGTGCATATAAAAACTGCTTTGAGAAGCTGAAGGACTGTTCATTCTTCAGGAGTATTTAAACAATTCAGCAATATGCAGACCCACCCAATCCTTAATTCGATTTTTGCTCATTCTTCTGTTAAATTTGGAAAGAAACGCAGAGAACCAGGATGCCCGAAAGGCCCACCTTTAAAGCATGTAAATCTTTAGCTATGTTGCCAGAGCTGAGGAATACTTCTGCTACGGGACTGCATAGTGTAAGAAATGTCTACCCATCTGAGCAATATCTGAGTCCTTTCAAATTGTTCACTAAAAAAATAAAAGGAAGCAGCTCCCCAACCATATTTAAGGAAAAAAATCTGAAAAGCAATCTGATTCATGAATGTTTTAAACATTTCTCATTAGAAAAAAGTCAGGGGGTTGGAGAAACATAAGCCATTCCTATAACGCCAAAATCCAGGAATGGGAAAGTTTTAAAATAATGATTGCAAGGAATTACTACCCTAAGCTATCCCCAACGTGCTGCACTGCTATGAACATAACATTTTCCACTCGCAATGCATAGGAGTATGCTTTCCAGCTGGAATTACAGAAGTGA
>NW_023216495.1:0-622 GCF_002007445.2 Ailuropoda melanoleuca
ACAAACATATATTATCAGTATGCCTATTTATAAAAATACACATACACACCAATACATCTATATATATTATTAACACATATATGTGCATAATATATACACTCTAAGTCAGAAGTCTCTGATCATTTTGAAGGGACAGTCCCCTCTGTTCATCGTCATTGTCAGCCAGCAAAAGCTCTCAAGAAATCATCTATTTCATGATATCAACGATGCGTTTACATATTTATTTAGTTCCTTAAGTCCTCACGATAACCAAAAACGTTTCAAGGTTAGAACGAGATATCACAACGCTAACGAGCTAACCTCCAGTAAAGAAACGAATGCACACTTTGCTAAATGCATTGTTAATTTCCTCACGTGCAAATAGCTTGGGTTCCTGCAGCCCCCACAGCACCTTGGGGGGCCACTCCTCAGACCTGCTGCGTATCACACTTTACAGGGAAGGCTGCTCCCTGCACTGATGTTCCCCTTGCCTTCTGAAACAGAGCATAAGCTTAAAACACCAGCTTCGAATGAGCCAGGTCCCTGCTGGCTGAAGATCAAACTGAGCCAGTTACTGCGAGTCATCTGTACGGCTTTGAGTTACAGGGCTGGTGTTGAATTCTGTCACTTCCCCTTTTTACAA
>NW_023216496.1:0-622 GCF_002007445.2 Ailuropoda melanoleuca
ACACCCACACGCACGCGCACACACACACACCCACACGCACACACACACGCACGGGCACACACACACCCACATGCACGTACACACACACCCACACACAGCCACACGCACGCACACGCACCCACACGCGCACACGCACACACCCACACCCACACACCCACACGCACACACACCCACACGCACATGCACACACACCCACACGCGTGCACACACACCCACACGCACACGCACACGCACACACACCCCCACACGCACTCACGTGCACACACGCACACCCACATGCACGCACACACACCCACATGCACGCGCACTCACACCCACACGTGCACACACCCACACGCATGCGCACACGCACCCACACGCACGCACGCACACCCACACGCACACGCACGCATAGACGCACTTGTATTATCGGCATTTCCCAATCAGCTCAATGCACGGGGAGTAGGGAGCCGAGATTTGGCTCTAGGACACGAAGGGGTCTCCTGCTGCACGGCCTGGACCCCGCAGCTCGGCAGGAGCTGGCCCCTGAGTGCTCAGAGGACGAGGAGACGGAAGGAGGAGAGAGAAGGCTCGTGAGGCTGGGGGCCTGCCCGCCCTCCCCGACCTTTCCGTTGCCCTAGCT
>NW_023216497.1:0-373 GCF_002007445.2 Ailuropoda melanoleuca
ACGGAAGCCTGACGAGAGTGCCACATATTGGTCTCTGAGACACCACACATCCAGGGAAATATCAAAGAACAGCATCTCACTTAAATAAGGGAGTATAAATGAAAAAGTTCAAGAATTTCGAGGACTCAACGCCCTTCTTATTGGTATTAAAGAAGAGCGTCCAGGATAACNCCAGGATAACACCTCCAGCTAACATCCGCATTTCCTTGGGACCCAGATTCCCCATTGGTTAAATGTGCCTTGGATGCATCCAGCACTTAGAACCAAGAGGCAAAGTGCGAAGATAAAGCTCTTGAAGTCACATTGGCCTTATAGAACGTGGAGCAAAAATCAAGGTGCTTTGTTACCGTGAGTGAAACACGATAAGCACAGC
>NW_023216497.1:449-1249 GCF_002007445.2 Ailuropoda melanoleuca
AAAACTGCTGGTGGCAATGGAACGAAAATGCCTAAACCATTTCTGTCAGAAACAACACTGTGCAGTGGCCGTCTTAGCACTATCATCATCCTTCGTGAATAGGGAAACATGAGGGAAAGTGTTCACGGAAGCCTGACGAGAGCCACATAGTGGTCTCTGAGACACACCACACAATCCAGGGAAATATCAAAGAACATCATCTCACTTAAATAAGGGTGTCTAAATGAAAATGTTCAAGAATTTCGAGGAATCAGCCCCCTTCTTATTGGTATTAAAGAAGACCGTCCAGGATAACACCTCCACCTAACATCCGCGTTTGCTTTGGGCCCAGATTCCCCATTGGGTAAATGTGCCTTGGAAGCATCCAGCACTTAGAACAAAGAAACAAAGTGCGAAGATAAAGCCCTTGAAGTCACATTGGCCTTATAGAACGTGGAACAAAAATCAAGGTGCTTTGTTACCGTGAGTGAAACACGATCAGCACAGCACTGAGAAACAAAATTTGGCCAAACCAGCCTCCAATGCAATGTTTGCTTCATGGGTAAATCCCATCAAAACTGCTGGTGGCAATGGAACGAAAATGCCTAAACCATTTCTGTCAGAAACAACACTGTGCAGTGGCCTTCTTACACTATCATCATCCTTTGTGAATAGGGAAACATGAGGGAAAGTGTTCACGGAAGCCTGACGAGAGTGCCACTTTGTGGTCTCTGAGACACCACACAATCCGGGAAATATCAACGAACATCATCTTACTTAAATAAGGGTGTCTAAATGAAAAAGTTCAAGAATTTCGAGGA
>NW_023216499.1:0-622 GCF_002007445.2 Ailuropoda melanoleuca
TTTTTTCCCTAATTTTTTGTCAATTACTGAGATAGAGGTGATGTCTTATTCCATTTGAGCTTCTATAACAGAATACCGTAGACCTTCTAAACAACAGAAATTTATTTCTCACATTCTGGAGTTTGAGAAGGCCAAGATCAAAGCACCAGCAGATTTAGGGTCTAGCAAAAACCCACTTCATGGTTCACAGGTGGCCATCTTGCTTTGTCTTCACACAGTGGAAGGAGTGGGAGAGATCTCCAGGGTCTCCTGTAAGGGTACTCATGCCTTTCATGGAGCTCTGCTCTCATGACCTAATCACCTCCCAAAGGCCATACCTCCAAACCATCACATTGGGAATATGGTTTCAAAATATGAAATTTAGGGGGACACAAGCATTCAGCCTATAACAGCTGATCATTGCTATAACTATGGCTGTGGAAATTTTTATTATTTCTGTTCGCTTTAACTTACTCTTCATGAAATTTGAAAGTTTATTATTAAGTGCATACATATTTTAGGTTGATATGTGTTTCTTAGAGATTGCCCCTTTTATCACTAAGAAATTACTCTATGTTTTGCTTTTACTTTCTTTAATATTAATGTAGCCATACAAGCTTTCTTTTGCTTTCATTTGCATGGG
>NW_023216500.1:0-622 GCF_002007445.2 Ailuropoda melanoleuca
AAAACAAAGGAATGCATTTTTAAAGCATAAAGTTTGGATTCATATAGGCCATTGTTCAAATCCCAACGTATGATCTCTCTGAATCTTAGTTTTCTTCTGTTTCAAAAGTGGTTGCAGTCATTTATACTCTTGTTTCCAGTTGTTCCACATCCTAACAACTTTTGGATTATCTGTCTTTTTCACATTAGCTGTCCTGGCAGGGGTGCGTTAAGTTAGATTATTGTTTTAATTCTTTACCTATGACCAATGAAGTTAAGCACCTTTTTAAAAATGTATTGGTCATATTAGTCTATTCTTTTATGAAGTGCTGGCTTGAGTCTCTCGTTCAATTTTTTATTGGATTACTTGTTTGTTCTAATTGATTTGTAGAATATCTATGCATTTTAAATATGAATGCCTTATCAGGTATGTACATTTAAATGTATTCTTCTGTGTAGCTTGAATTTTATAACATTTTATTAATATCTTTTGATGAATAATAGTTCTTAAACTTAATATACTACTATTTACCAATCTTTCCCTTTGTTAGTGCTTTCTGTGTCTTTAAAGAAATGGTTTTCTACCTTAAATTTAGGAACATAATCTCCTTGGATTTCTTTCAGAATCTTTTTGTTTTACTTTT
>NW_023216501.1:0-622 GCF_002007445.2 Ailuropoda melanoleuca
TTTTTTGGTAGATCCTAAAATTATCTCTAATACACAGATAGAGAAACTAAAGTTCAAAGAGATTGAGTAACTTCTCCAGTCACATAACCAATAAGTTGTAGAGCTGGGATTTGAATCCAGTTCTCTTCAGCTCAAGAAAAATCTCCTCTTCCTACCACAAATGAACTCTTCCCAAGATTCCTCAAGTCAGCTTCCTGATTACTTCCCTTTAATGCACTTTGGTCCTTCAAGCTCTCCAGAGATATCAAAATATATTCTAACCCAACTGACTCTTTGACCCAAAAGTCCCCTGCACCTCCAGTGATTCCAGGAGCCCAAATTCATTCCAGGAAATCCATGGTTCTCACTAGCTATCTCTCTCAAAGATTTTCCCCCATTCAAAGATATCCATCCTTATAACCCGTACAGTCCTGAACTTCCCATGTCAGTAAGTGGCACCATCATCAAGCCAAAAACTTAGAGGACACCCTCAATACCTTCTTTTACTTCCCTGTGCCATCCAATCCATGTGTTAATATTTTCTATGCTCCTACCAGGTATGTCTCAAATCCATCATTTTTCTCCAGGATTCTAAGTGTCCTATGTCCTCTCATAGCTTCTAATCCTTTCCAATATTTTTAAT
>NW_023216502.1:0-622 GCF_002007445.2 Ailuropoda melanoleuca
TATTTCATAAAAATGCATTTGGTGAAAATTATTAGACAGTGATACATTTTTCACCTTCAAGCACTGTCTTTAATATTTTCCTGATCATATCACTTAATTTCCCTTTTAAGAATATCAGTTAAATCTCCATATGTGAGAAATTGTTATACAGTTTAATACACACAAACCCAGGAAAAAATGGAGATTATTTCCAAAGTGGTAAGATGACTGGCACCAGCAGGCTGATATTGCTTACCCAGCAAAAAGTGAAGTGCAGTATGAGCATGATAAGGTCAAAGTGCAAGTGAAGACCTCATTAGCTTAGAAAAAAGGTAGGGACAAAACAGACATGTAGGAAAGCTTGAGGACTAACATTCAATTCTAATGGACTCTCAGTAAGATTAATTCAAAGTTTTACTAGGTAGAATGAGCCATGTCTGCTCAAAGTGATATTTTTGTTCCATGGAAGCATTGCAAGTTTGGAGCTAAATGAGCAAAGATATTTAGAATGGGAATCAATTTCCTAATCCTTATTACCATTATATATTCTTAGCTATTTCATTTCCAACCTCAAGTAAGGGACTTTGAGAAGTTCTGGTGTTTGCAACCTAAACTTTCTTAGATTCACTAACATAAAAAAAAA
>NW_023216503.1:0-2828 GCF_002007445.2 Ailuropoda melanoleuca
CCAGATGTAAGTGAGAACTTTGGGACCGCAGTCGTGCAATTGCCGTGGTACCATTTTAGCTCACTGTAGACACATCCAGTGTAATTCTCTCACCCTCACTGCCTGGAGAAAACAAGCCTCTCTCATCCCTTCTGCCAGTGCCTTCCAAACTACCCTCCCCAGACCTCATTTCTGTACCCAAAAGGACAGAGGAGGGCAACAGGAAAAGCATGGATTTTAAAGTCAGGAAGTGTGGGTCCACATCGATTGCTTAAAAACTCTGTGAGCTTGGGAAGGTCACTCAGTCTCAGAATCTCATAATGTGTCCAGAGAAAGGAAAACAAAGACTTACCTTGCCAGTTAGTTAACAGTATTAAAAAAATAAATGGCAGTTATCAGCCCCCAAGGAATTTGCACTGGAAAATTAAAAACAAAAACAACTCAAAACGAAAACTCACCTATGTCTTCCACCCTAGCCTTCCTGTATCCATTATCAGCAGCACCCTGAGTATTCAGGGACCGGGCACAGAACTTGGGAGCGTCTTCAATTGCTTCCGCCCTTTGACTTCTCTCAACTGGTCAACCACCAGCTTCCCCTCTCCTTCCTTACTGTTTTCTGTTCCTGCCCCAACTCAAGCTCACCCCTGCTTTCATCTGGTCAGTGGTTCTCAATCATGGGCAATTTTACCCCCAGGGCACAGCTGGCAATGTCTGAAGACATTTTTGTTGTCACCCCGAGAGTACAGATGTGGCTGGATACCATGCAATAAAAACAGCAGCCTGATAACAAAGCATGATCAGATCCAAATGCCAAGCTTACGAAGGTTGAGAAACACTGGTCTGTGTCTCATCTAAATCTCCTTCCCTTTCTCTCTGCCAGACTAATCTTCCTAAAATTTTCTCTTATGATCTATAACTCATAGTGACTCTGTGTTCCCTAAAAGAACAAGCCCAAAATTATGGGCTTACTTTGTTGACCTGTAGAAAAAGAAAATTAATACCAATAATAATTAATAGTTTTGAGCAATAAATATTGTGCTAGGAATGGTTCTAAGTATTTAATGCACATTCACTCATATCATCTTCAAAACAGTGCTCTCAGAATTAAATTCAGGTTTTCATTAGCTCTGGTATTGGAAGATGGCTTTCTTTAATTGAGCTTGGGACACAGGAGGCACTCAGGAAAATTTGTTTGGCAATAATAGTTAACATCAAATGGACTTGCTAATATTTGTTGAGCTTGTTACATAACAGGGTCTACTTAGTGTCTCACCTGTATTACTTCATTTTATAATCAAATCAAACATTTTTTCCTGTAACAGGAATAAAACACAAGTGTCCAACTTGGTCATAGTTGCTCGGTTCTCATATGGTTTAAGGTCCATGGGGGCGCAGACACCAAAATAAAATAAAGGCATCTTTTTCATTCCACAATGAAAGAAATTTTGTGGGGCTTAAGAACTCTAGACATAGGGGCGCCTGGGTGCACAGCGGTTAAGCATCTGCCTTCGGCTCAGGGCGTGATCCCGGAGTTATGGGATCGAGCCCCACATCAGGCTCCTCTGCTGTGAGCCTGCTTCTTCCTTTCCCACTCCCCCTGCTTGTGTTCCCTCTCTCCCTGGCTGTCTCTATCTCTCCATCAAATACATAAATAAAATCTTAAAAAAAAAAAAGACCTCTAGACATAAATGAACATTCCAGATTTTTTTCCCCCATGCCTTCACTGAAAAGGAATACCTGCAGATTAAAAATCTTGGATCTTTAAGGAATTTATCTCCTACCCACTAGGGTACATGAGGCTTATCAAGGAATACAGTGTACTAGCTGTATCTTGCTTGTTCAGTCTTATTAGAATGACCTCATCAACACTGTGGACTTGTGTGATATTCTGCAGAAGGCCCCGCTGGTCCAGGACTCTTCATACTAAGACCAGGTATTACAACAGAGGTTGGGAGAGTTAGCATAACACTGAGGCAGGACAGCAAATAAATTCTGTTGTCCAGTCCAGGTGAATGCAATTCTTTCCGATCTTCCTTCTGACAAGGTTAAGAATAGATTCACCAAATTGATGGTCACATGCCACATACCTGGAGACATGCCAATCTGCTCTAGTAAAGATCCTACATGTGGCCCAGTACTTGTAATTTTGGATTGCTACTTGGATGAGTTAGCCATAATCTGTGCTCACTGTCCAGGATCTGTCTAGGTGTTATAGGAATGAGTCTGAGTAATTAAACNCCGATCTTCCTTCTGACAAGGTTAAGAATAGATTCACCAAATTGATGGTCACATGCCACATACCTGGAGACATGCCAATCTGCTCTAGTAAAGATCCTACATGTGGCCCAGTACTTGTAATTTTGGATTGCTACTTGGATGAGTTAGCCATAATCTGTGCTCACTGTCCAGGATCTGTCTAGGTGTTATAGGAATGAGTCTGAGTAATTAAACCGTGGAATAGTAGGGATCATCATCCCTACGTCTCTTAAGTATTGAAGGGTGATGCTAATTTCTGCCATCCCCCCGGATGTGCAGGATTGTTTTAATGTACTCTTTCAGCCAAGGAGTGAGCAGTTTCAGAGAATTTCATATGGCAGTCCCCATTACAAAAGCTCTTACCCATGAAAGCCAAGGTATCAATATAGAAATTGCAACAACTGTCAAGAATGTTGTATCAGTCTTCTCTGGCTGCCATAGCAAAGAACCACCGACTTGGTGGTTTAAATAACAGAAATTTGTTTTTACACGGTTCTGGAAGCTTTAAGTCTGACATCAAGGTGTCCACAGGGCTGTTTCTTTGGAGGCCTCCTTCCTTAGCTTACAGATGGCCATCTTGAGGCTTCACAGGA
>NW_023216504.1:0-1860 GCF_002007445.2 Ailuropoda melanoleuca
GTCCGCGAACCAGGGCGGGCCCCAGAACCCACCTTACCGGGTGGGTCTGAGGGTCAGTACATGCGCCCACAGCAAGCCCTTGGAACAGCCCGTGCTTCCTGGAGGGCTCTCAGTGAGTGGTTCCTCCACGTATCTCCTCATTCCCGCAGGAGAGGTGGATGCCTGGCCCGGCCAGCGAGAGCGGGCCACCGCCATCCTGCTGGCCTGCCGCCACCTTCCCCTGTCCTTCCTGTCCTCCCCGGGCCAGCGGGCGGTGCTGCTGGCTGAGGCGGCCCGCACCCTGGAGAAGGCGGGTGACCGGCGCTCATGCAACGACTGCCAGCAGATGATTGTCAAGTTGGGGGGCGGTACAGCCATCGCCGCCTCCTGACCCCTGGGCTCTGCCCACCTCAGCCTGCTGCCTCCCTCGCCCTCCTCCCTCTGTCTCTCGGCCTCTCTCCCTCCTCTCAGTCTAGCTGTCTCGCTCCCTGCTCCCTCTGGGAGTTGTGGGATGAGTCTTGTCTCCTGAGCTGTCGCCTGCTGAGGCTTTTGGATCACCTCAGCCTGGTAGGCCCCTGGGATAGATGCCCGTGGTCCAGGGGCCCCAGGGCAGGGCAGGAATTGGGGAGTTCCCCAACCTGAAAGCAGCAGGGGGCTCCCAACCTGCTTGGCCCCTGCCTCCAGCCCTCAGCCCTCCCCAGCTCTTCTCTCCCCGAACATCCCCCTTTCCTGCTTCCTTGTTTTTTATCAGGCTTTCCCCGTGGGGGACATAGGTCTCTGGGCACCAGAGCGCTTCACCCTTGGCACTGTGCCCAGCTTGCCCCTTCCCCCTTTTTATACAGATGTTTTTATACCCGTGTGCTTGGGTTTGCCGTGACGCAGGGCTGAGTTGCTGTGGCATCTTTTCTTTCTCTCCTTGGGTCTGTGTCCCCTCCCCTGTGCCTGACAAAGCCAGTTCATTGTTTTCTCTTTATTACACAGGACAGCCAGGGAAGGAGGGGGGCCCAGCCCTGGGAAGGCAAGTGGGAGGCAGGGGGCAGGCCTGGGGTTGGATGAAATAATGTTGGCATTATTTTTTAATTTTTTAAAAAATAAATTGTGTCTTATTTAATTGTCCTGTTCCTTCCCACTCCCCCGCCCCCTGGGATGGCAGCCCAAGTTCAGAGTAGGCCCAGGGGGCTGGGAGAGATGAAGCTACCCATCGGGACTGAGGACCAGGGGCCTTCAGCGTGGGTTCTCAATTCCCTCCCACCCCAATTCCTACCTCCGTAGTCTATTTTTATCCCTAATTCTTGACCTGAAAATAAGCCAGGGTGGCAGGGACCAACCCCCAATCCCTCCCCGCCCCTTTTTGGGGCGGACACTAAGAATAAGGCCCCCTGCCTTGACGGGGGTCCTGGGAGGAAAAGTGGTCCCACTTTTCTGGATCCCCCTGGCATGGTGCCCCCCCGAGGCCATTTCCCCCAGGACCTGAGGACTGCCTGAGACCCCAGAGCCTGCTGCAAGGCTGAGAGGGGCTGCCTTCCCCCCCTCCCTGCCCGTGCAGGGGCCCCAGCACAAACTGGGGGGTGCACACAGCAGGGGCTCCCCCTGATGCCAAGCACAGGCTGGGATGGCTCAGCTTGGACCTTACCCCCTTTCTGTCTCTGGTGCCCCTCCCCCCCACTGTCATTTGTGGCCCTTGACCCCCACCTTCCCTCCCCTCCCGGGTGAGCCAGCCCTTGTGTCATGTGTATATACCGTGCCTTTTCTCATTATTGTTTAGGGGTGGGAGGGGGTGGTTTTTCACGGAAAAGGGGCTACACCTATGGCTTCCTTGATATGGAATCATGCACTGTGTCCTGGATGTAGGCTATTCAATAAACACAGATTGGTACCCCC
>NW_023216505.1:0-622 GCF_002007445.2 Ailuropoda melanoleuca
AGATGCAGGAAGATACATCTGGATCTCTGCAAATGAACATCTCCAGTGCTGAGTATTGAGGTATGAAGCGGGGAGCCGTGAAACCGCACACAGATATTGGAAGATAAATGGAAGGGGGAGGGAGCCACTGCGTTCGGGGGCCAGGAAGCGGTAGCCACCTGCACGGGGGAGCAGGCAGACTTGCGGACTGGCACCGCGAGAGAACAGACTGAAAACCGGAGCTCCGGTGCGCTCACTGGAACCAGACTGAGACCGGGAGCACCAGGAGCACGCGGGTGTGGCTGGCGGCTGGCAATGTTAGAAATACAAAGGACAGAGATGCACTGGCCCTGGAAGTGAGGGATGGGACGCAGGGTGTGGGGCGCACATCACAGGACGTTGCAGGGTTGAGCAGCACCAGCAGAAACAGAGTTAAAGTGGCAAGAACATCAGTGGAGAATGGTCCACAATCCCTCTGTTCTGAGACAAAGGCTGAGATTCGGCCACTGCTTCTCTGACTCTCAGAAGAGGCACAGCAAACCACCAGGGAAAGCCGCCAGAGAATAAAAGCCTGGAAATACCAGCTCACAGTGTGCCCATCCCCATCTCCCCTCGCAGGGGACATGGAGACTCTACCCAAACA
>NW_023216506.1:0-622 GCF_002007445.2 Ailuropoda melanoleuca
ATCGGAATCTGGGGATGTACTGTATGGTGATTAACATAATATAATAAAAAAATAAATAAATAAATAAAGAGTTTCTCTCCGAGTTCTCTGTGCACAGATGTATCCTCTACTCAAAAATCCTGAGAGCTATGGACTTTCTCAAAAAACTGTTGTCATGGACCGTGGATTGGGAAGTATGCATCATGTACCAAGGTAGAAGACTTCTTTTCTTAGACTAGTTCTCTGACTAGCATGGCATCAGGGCTAGGTCCTTGGATCGTCAAGAGGTGTGAGAGACTTCAGGCTAATTCTCTTCACTGAAGGACCTCTTTAATCAACGGAGTAAACAGGGAGTCAATCTACCATCTGGGAGAACCATGGAGCTGTCTTCTGTGTAGGTAGAGTCCCATGCATTCCGGCTCAGAGTTCATGACTCAGGATTTTTTGCCTCAACCCTTTGTCTTAAGACAGCCTCACACCTTCCTATGGCAGCCAGGAGCTAACCGAGGAACCTGAGGGCAACCGCAAGCCAGCTTGCTCGTCAGAACCATTTATGAGTCTCCTTGCTCGTCCTGGATGGTTGCCCATTTCTGTCCCATCACCATGTATACGAGTATATTCACATCCATCTCTCATATCTTAG
>NW_023216507.1:0-622 GCF_002007445.2 Ailuropoda melanoleuca
ATTAAGGAGGGCACGTATTGCATGGTGCACTGGGTGTTATACGCAAGTAATGAATCATCGAACTTTACATCGAAAACTAGGGATGTACTGTATGGTGACTAACATAATAAAAAAAATATTATTTAAAAAACAAAAACAAACAAACAAAAAAAACCCAAATAGGAAACAAAGAGCAAGATGGTTGGCTTCTGCAGGATCAAATCAATAAGGACAGTAAATGTGAATGGCTTAAATGCTCAGGGTAGAGGGTATACTAAATTGGATAGAAAACCAACACTTGGGGTGCCTGGGTGGCTCAGTTGCTTAAGTGTCTGCCTTCAGCTCAGGTCATGATCCCAGAGTCCTGGAATTGAGTGAGCTCCATGTCGGGCTCCCTGCTCAGTGGGGAGTCTGTTTCTCCCTCTCTCTGTTCACCTTCCCCTTGCTCATGTGCTCTCTCACTCTCTCTCTTGCTCGCTCTATCTCAAATATGCAAATAAAATCTTTAAAGAAATTATAAAGAAAAGCAACACGTCACTATATGCTATCTGAAACTGATGTAGATTGCCTGTATTTTATTTTATTTTTATTTTTTATTTTTTTAAAGATTTTATTTATTTATTCGACAGAGATAGAGACAGCC
>NW_023216508.1:0-622 GCF_002007445.2 Ailuropoda melanoleuca
TAAAGGAGTATTATCCAATATATATATATATATATATATATATACCTCTTAAAACTCCACAATAAGAAAACAATCTAATTACAAAATGGGCCAAAGATCTCAACAGGCATCTCACCAAAGATATACAGATGCTGAATAAGCATATGACAAGACGTTCCACATCATATGTCAGAAAGGAAATTCAAATTAAGACAATGAGATACCACTACATCCTTATTAGAATGGCCAAAATCTGGGACAATGACAATACCAAACGCTGATGAGAATGTGGAGCAATAAGAACTCTCATTCTTGGCTGGCAGGAATAAAAAAAAATGGTACAGCCCCTTTTTTAAGTAGTTTGGCAGTTTCTTACAAAATTTAGAACCTATGAAAAGACATGAAGGAAATTCAAATGCATATTATTGAGTACAAGAAGCCAATCTGAAAAGGCTACATATTGTCTGATCCCAAGTACATGATATTCTTAGAAAAAGGCAAAACTATGGGGGCGCCTGGGTGGCGCAGTAGTTAAGCGTCTACCTTAGGCTCAGGGCGTGATCCCAGCATTCTGGAATTGAGCCCCACATCAGGCTCCTCTGCTAGGAGCCTGCTTCTTCCTCTCCCACTCCCCCTGCTTGTG
>NW_023216509.1:0-622 GCF_002007445.2 Ailuropoda melanoleuca
CTCTCTCCACCTGTGGATCTCACATTGCTATTGTGGCTTTGTTCTTTGTCCCCTGCATATTTGTTTATGCATGACCCCCATCTGCTTACTCCCTTAACAAAATGGTGGCTATATTTTACATCATTCTAACTCCCTTGCTCAATCCTTTGATGTACACTTTCAGGAATAGGGAATGAAAAATGCCATAAAGAAAGTGTGGAACAGACTAATGGTGGTTTGTAGTGACAAATGAAACTTTAAAGTTTAAGGAATTGTGAAAAGGAATAGTCAAATTTTCTAGAGAAAAGCTTTGTTTGGGCCTCTTTGATAGGAACTTATGTAATGCAAAGACTAATGTTAAGTTCTCCCATTCCTAATCTTACCTATATTTCTGGTCCCATTAAAATAATGTAGTGCCTCAAAATTGCATTGTATTATTTGGGTTTATACAGCCATTTCTGAATTATTCATTGGAAAACTTACCTTAGTAAGATACAACTTTAAATGAGCAGAGTTTAAATCAGGGCCTTGACTGATGTTAAGGTGAAGTAAGAGGTGGCTCAAACTAGTAGAAAACTCAGTTGGCATTTGTTCTATTTCCACAGTTTTCATGATGGAATGAGCATAGTCAAGTGCATTCAGC
>NW_023216510.1:0-174 GCF_002007445.2 Ailuropoda melanoleuca
AATATTCCATTGTATATATGGACCACATCTTTATCCATTCATCTGTTGAAGGGCATCTTGGCTCCTTCCACAATTTAGCTATGAACATTGGGGTGCATATGGCCCTTCTCTTCACTACGTCTGTATCTTTGGGGTAAATACCTAGTAGTGCAATTGCTGGATCATAGGGTACCT
>NW_023216510.1:391-574 GCF_002007445.2 Ailuropoda melanoleuca
GATGGCTAATGATTTTGAACATTTTTTCATGTGTCTGTTAGCCATTTCTATGTCTTCATTGGAAAAGTGTCTGTTCATGTCTTCTGCCCATTCTTTGATTATTTGTTTTTCATGTATTGAGTTTGAGAAGTTCTTTATAGATCTTGGATACCAGTCTTTTATCTATAGTGTCATTTGCAAATA
>NW_023216512.1:0-622 GCF_002007445.2 Ailuropoda melanoleuca
GTTCTCAGATTAAAGATCATACATCATGGGAAATCATGAGTTGATACTTTGATCAATTATCATCGATCAATTAATAGTGATACTCTCAAGCTGTCCTAAAATAAACGGCATAAAATTGCCTGTTGTGAAACTCTACTATTGTGTAAAGTATGACTGTTTTCCATAATAATACTAGGTGAATGTTGAGGGTATTGCTGTATTCACAAGAACTCTCAAATTGGCTGGAAATGAGGACAGTATACTAGGTCACCTTCTGTGATGTGGTGTAGTGTGGTGTGGTCCAAAACATGCAAAAAGAACACCCGCAAAGATTGGGATTTTAATTTTGGTTCCATACATTTAAGGAAATTTCTGTCAAATCACTAGGTGATTACTAAGTGAAGTTATTTCTTTGAAAAGATCAAAAATATTGATAAACCTTTAGTAAGACCAAGAGAAAAAAGAAGAGTCAATTACTAAAATAAAAAATAGAAGTGGGGATAGTATTACAGATATGAAAGAAATAAAAAGGATTGTGAGAGAATACTCTGAACAATTATACTCCAAGAAATTATATAACCTAAATGAAACGGATCAATTTCTAAAAACACAAACAACCAAAATTGACTCAAGAAAAAAAAAA
>NW_023216513.1:0-622 GCF_002007445.2 Ailuropoda melanoleuca
AGAGAGGGAACACAGCAGGGGAGTGGGAGAGGAAGAAGCAGGCTCCCAGCGGAGGAGCGCGATGTGGGACTGGATCTCAGAACACCAGGATCACACGCTGAGCCAAAGGCAGACGCTTAACAACTGCACTCCCCAGGCGCTCCCCAGAGTAAGCTTTAGATAAATTATTAACTTTCAGAATTATTACTACTACTACTAGTAGTAATACCAAAATTTGCAGAATCACTTGGCATATATTAGGTGCCAAAAGTGTTTGTGGAAGGATGCTGGCTTTTTCAAAGCTTATATGTTCTCTTATATTTACAAACATAAAGAAAAACAGATATAATAACGCATACCAATCTTTTTACCTACTTCAGTTTGCTCTGCTTCCCCTCTGTTCCACATCATATAGAAACTGGCATAGTTATTCTAGGGTGTGATGGCTGGACCTTTCTGTGACACTAAACATGTTGACATTGTTCATCTTTGGCATCTTTACAACTTCTCAATGAAGTAGTCAGAGCAAGTATCACTTGGCTAATGAGGTTATCTGACCAGTAAATATCAGAAAATGAGTCCGAATTATCTGATTCTTCACCACCAACTCTGGTTACACTGTTACAAACTAGGTCTACTCTAT
>NW_023216514.1:0-622 GCF_002007445.2 Ailuropoda melanoleuca
AGAGGAGCCTGACGTGGGGCTCGATCCCATAACGCCAGGATCACGCCCTGAGCCGAAGGCAGACGCTTAACAACTAAGCCACCCAGGCGCCCCTACATAACTATTTCTAATAGCACATCCCAAATTACATTCCCGAACTTAAAAAAGATGTTCTGAGCATATAATATGTGAACAATATTTTAAATATCAAAACTGTGTAGGGAAAATGACAAAAATAGTAAACCTCTTCTTTTTATGCATTTCAAATTCAAATGTCCATGGGTTTTCCCCCCTAAATAATTAAAATTGGATTTCATTGTGCCAGTTTCCTCTTTTGGAAAATGTAGATAATAAGAGATAATAACAACCTCTAGAGGGTTGTTGTGAAAATTAAACGGATAAAAAGTGCAAAAGTCTTGCTCTCACGAATGCTGGCACTTGCCAAATACTCGATAAACATTATTGCTTTTATTACAATATTGTTATTGTTCCTCTTAGTCAAAAGCCTGCTCCTGCCCATTAGCTGCTCCACAGAAGAAGTTCTGAAATGTTAACTGCAATGTTTTCTATATGACATGGAACAGCCGGGCCTCAGTTAGTTTTGGTCTATGTTAACCTGGTAATGAGATTTTGGGGGGAAATT
>NW_023216515.1:0-1865 GCF_002007445.2 Ailuropoda melanoleuca
GTGTTCCCTCTCTTGCTGGCTGTCTCTCTGTCACATAAATAAATAAAATCTTAAAAAAAAAAAAAAAGAAAATGAAATCTGCTTTCCTTTTTTTTCTCCTACAGGATATGAGATTAAATCTGTTTTCTACAGGCCAGTTAATAGAAATTAGGACACCCCTTCACAAAGCTTGATCCCTTAGGCGGCTGTCTCGGTCACGTGGCACTTCTACGCTTCTCTGGCATTATGTTAAGAATCTCCTGGTTCCTTTCCCCATTCTCCTTTCCTAAGTGCTTTGTGGTAATAAATAGTAAGGAAAAAGGATTTAAAATGTGCTGTACTTCACATAAAATATATCCTATCTCGTGTAATAAGGTTTCAGACAGAGCAGCAGGCTTTCTCTGAACTGACCTTTCCTACTATCAGCTAATGTGGTAGCTTTAAAAATAAATGTAGAAGGAATCCATGCTTATGGTAAAGCAAAAATCCAATGTTAACAAAAGTGTAAGTAAAAAGTAGAAGCTTTCTCCTGTCCTGTGGCATTCCTCACCCAGCCAGTTTTTGACCACTTGTTTCATAGCTTTTCTAGGGGTTTGGATCCTTTTTGGTTTGTTTGTTTTATTTTGTTTTTGTTCAGACATTTCGGAGGACAGTTCGGGAAATTCCGATTAGGCATTATAAGCCCACTTGGACTGAGTTTGTGTTCATTACGTGTTAAACTGTGGAGATGGCCTTTTCTGTTCTAGCTGGCATGTATAAATTTTATTTCTAGAGCTGTTTGTTCAGGGCGCCTGGGTGGCTCAGCCGGTTAAGCGTCTGCCTTCAGCTCCAGTTATGATCTCAGGGTCCTGGGATCGAGCCACATCAGGCTCCCTGCTCAGCGGGGAGCCTGCTTCTTCCTCTCCCTATGCCTGCCGCTCCCCCTGCTTGTGCTCTCTCTCTCTGTCAAATAAATAAAATCTTTTAAAAAATAGAGCTGTTTGTTCAAACTTCATTGTTATGAAATGTTAATTAAATACGTTTCTTAATATTAATTGTTTCAAATTGAGAGTATCTGAGTATGACCTATGTGCCGAAGTAGAAATAATGACTTATTGATTTACTTAGCAAAAAATGATTTTTTAAAAGTCAAAAATCATACGTTATATTTGACAATGCACACTTAATTTTAAGGAGCACTTTAAGAAGTGGCATTTTAGCTCATTTGCCAAGTCCGTGGTTCTCAAGGTAAGCATATGAGCAGATGTGGTCCCAGTGATTATTCCTAAGAATATTATTGAAATTGTTTATGGGTTTTGTTTTGTTTTTTGTTGTTTTGTTTTGTTTTGTGTGAGAGGGAGAGAGAGAGAGAGAGAGGGAGAGGAAGAGAGAGAATCTTAAATAGGCTCCACACTTGGCCTGATCTCACAACCCAGACTGAGCCACCCAGGTGCCCCCAAATTGTGTATGTTTTTAAAGCCAGGGTAAATATAAGCATAATGCATCTAAACATATATGTCCTCCTGGGGAAAGTGTAAATTTTTGTTTTATAGAGAATCCAGGTTTTTGTTTTTTTTTTTTTTAAGATTTTATTAAGTAATCTCTACACCCAACATGGGGCCCAAAGTCACAACTCCAAGATCAAGAGTTGTGCGCTCCACCGGCCAAGCATCCAGGCACCCCTGGAATCCAAATTTTTTTATTCTTTAGTTCAACAAATATTGATTGACTACTAATGCTAACTATGTGAAGAATTGGCTTAGTAAAGAGAGAATGTTGGGACATTCCAGGGGACTGTCCAGAGATTGCTAGAAAAAAAAGCTGAGAACCACTTTTCCTAAGTCATAATGAGGCTGTCAGATGTACCTTTTTTTTTTTTTTCAGATGTACCTTTTTAAATGAGGGTG
>NW_023216516.1:0-622 GCF_002007445.2 Ailuropoda melanoleuca
AGCACGGTCGGTGGGAATGTGAAATGTTGCAGCTGCCGCGGAACACAGCACGGTGGTTCCTCAAAAAGTTAAAATAGAATTACCATATGATTCCGTAATCCCACTTTTGGGTATATACCCATGAAAGCAGGAACTCAAACAGATTTTTACGCCCACGTTCACAGCAGCATTGTTCACAACAGCCAAGAGGTGGAAGCAAACCAAGTGTCCATCGATGGATAAATGGATAAACAAAATGTGATATACAGTCAGGGGAATATTATTCAGTTTTTGAAAAGGATGGAAATTCTGCTCTGTGCTACAGCTTGGATGAACTCTGAAGACATGATATGCTAAGTGAAAGAAGCCAGTGCCAAGAAGACAAATACTGAATGATTCCACTTATATGAGGTACTGAGTAGTCAAATGCATGCAGACACAAAGTAGAATGGTGGTTGCCGGGATGTGGGAGCAGGGGGAATGGGGTACAGAATCTCAGTTTGGCAAGATGTAAAGAGCTGTGGAGACTGGCTGTACAGCAACATGAATATACTGAACACCACTGAACTGAACACTTAAAAGTGGATAAGATGACACATTTTATGTATATTTTACCACAATTTAAAATACACACACACACACA
>NW_023216517.1:0-622 GCF_002007445.2 Ailuropoda melanoleuca
AGTTTATTTATTTTTAGTAATCTCTGCATCCAACGTGGGCCTCAAACTCATGACCCTGAGATCATGAGTCATATGTTGCTCCGACTGAGCCAGCCAGGCGCCCCAAGGAGACAAGCTTTTGATGGAAGTGAATTTCTAGTAATTAGGAGAGGGTCATAATCAGTTTTTATCTCAGATGTTACCTCTAGCCAATTGGTAGTGACTCTCTGGAATTTTCTATTGACAGTGCTCCTGAGGCCATACTCAATTTTCACAGAAAAGTATCTTGTCCATTAATCATGTCTGTCTGGCTTCTGGAGAGGAAAGTGATGATCTTGGCCATTCCCAGTTTAGGCTATGTATCATGTTACCTGCTTTCTCTTTGGGACTTTCCTAAGTATTACTAGCAACACACCACTTATTTTAAGCATCATAAAAAGCCAAGTTTTGGTATCTTTATTTCTATTTTTGGAGCAGTGTTTATTATTCTAGCAAGAGGAAATATGTGGGCAAATAAGTGCATTACTTAAAAAGCCACCCATTTTCTTCCTCTCAGATTATTTTGTTCGCTTTGATGTGCTCAAGTTAAATATTGAAGATAATCTGCTCTTTTTTTGTCCTTCTTGTTTTCCATGCAGTAAAA
>NW_023216518.1:0-622 GCF_002007445.2 Ailuropoda melanoleuca
AGGAAGACAAATATCATACAATTTCTCTTATGTGTGTGGAGTCTAAAAAATAATGAAAAAGAAGAAAAAAACCCAAAAGCTCATGGAAACAGAGAACAGACTGGTGACTATCAGAGGTGGGGGTAGGGGGCAGGAGAAATAGGTAAACTTGTTTTTTTGTTTTTTGTTTTTTTAAGATTAAGTAAATTGAATTGTCTGATACAAGCTACTCCATTATAACTAGAAGTGGAAATTTTGGTTTTCTTGTTTTAGGATGAAATGTTTTATTGTAAAAGCGGCTACTGATCCTGACATACTATATATATATATATTTTATTTACTTCCCTAGTTACTCCCTGATACTTAACACCTCACAGTTAAACCTATTTGGCTGAATCCCTACTACCTACCCAGCTTGGGTATTTCTAATAACTAACATAAGAAAAAACAGACCATATTCCTCAAGTTACTGCCAAGGTCTTATTGAAAATTAACATAATAACTACAAGGCCACTCCAAATGAAATGCTGTTAGACCAATTATGAAAGAATTAAAACTTCGCTAAAAAAAGATCTTCAGATGCATGTATTTTGTTCCATAAACTTCAACTCCCATTTCCTATCTCCTTCCTTAAAGCATCACC
>NW_023216519.1:0-622 GCF_002007445.2 Ailuropoda melanoleuca
CAAATCCACCAAGACTGCTCATTAGATGAGCTGCTGCTTCTGCTTTGAAGCTTCTATCACTAAGTGCAGAAATCTGGGTGAAAATTCTGCATAAGAAATTTCTGCACCATATTTCTGTTGCCCAAGAGTAAAGCCTGAACTTACAGGGACTAATATCCATCTCGTGATCTTTTCCCCTGGGCTAAAAAGTGGTGCTTGGTTCCCACTGGTTTCCAAAGGAGCAAGAGCAGATGGGCGTCTGAAGGCAGAATTAACTCAAGAGTCATTACAAGAGGGTGTTCTCAGTTGAGTGCCCTAGAGTAAATAGTAATTACATGTTCCTTCAAGATTACTCTCAGCCCGAGATGGGGAAAGAAGAGAGTCATGGATGGCTGACCACAATACCCTTAATGTGTACACGTGTGCACAAAAACACAAGCTGGTCACAAGTCTGGATTCAGAATTTTCCCCTAAGGGTGTGACGTCACTTCTACAAGTCCCTTGAAATATACTAATCAGACCGCCTTGGAGACAGCAGAAATCGTCCTTACCTACTCGCATTCTTCTTTCCTCGATGAGTATCCCTAAAGATGCACCATCAAATATGTGGAAACAAGCCATCCTTGCTTAGTCACACTGTATG
>NW_023216521.1:0-622 GCF_002007445.2 Ailuropoda melanoleuca
CATAACGCCGGGATCATGCCCTGAGCCGAAGGCAGACGCTTAACCGCTGTGCCACCCAGGCGCCCCTATTAGTACAATTTCTGGTTGAATATCTCTTTCCTTTATTTTGCACAAGATTAAGAAAATTTATCTAGTTTCTGATCTCAGTTGAATTCGGGAGTGAGAAAGCATTAATTGCGCTTGGCAAATATTTACAAATGTGATTTCTGACTTCATGGAACTTATTAATTAACAGAAACAAATATTTTGGCCTTCAAGAAAAAGATGATATTAGCTACGATTCCAGGCATATCAGTTTGACTGGACAGAAACTTCATGTCACTGTCACTGGCGAAGGTTGAAGTATTAGTAGCCTTACTTGGCAGAGGCTGTTTAGTCTCTCCTTAGATACTCTGTCTACATCTGACCACAAGAAAGATGGTGGTACTGGGGCTATAGCCACGAGATCCAACTTCTTTAATTTCCCACAGGCAGACTTAATAGAATGAACAAATACATTGAATGATTTAAAATTCTGCAAGGGATACCTGGGTGGCTTAGTCAGTTAAAATTCTACAAATATTTATTAATTATATGGTATGCAAAAACTATAGTTTATCATTTAGAATGATGTTCAATATGA
>NW_023216522.1:0-760 GCF_002007445.2 Ailuropoda melanoleuca
AAGTTCTGGGGATCTGATGTACAGGGTGCGAGTACAGCTAGCACCACTGTTGTGCACTCACAGGTGCAACCTGGGGTAGAGTGTGAAAGTTCTTCCCATAACAGCAATGCAATGATAATTATGTGAGCGAAGGATGTGTTTGCGAACCTTAGTGTGGCAAACACTTCACAGTATATACGTGCATCAAATCCTGACGCCGTACAGCTTAAACTTCCACAGTGTAATATGTCTCAATCAAGCCGGAAAAAATTAAAAATAAAGTNCTCGGATGTGCCTTTTATCCAGCCACAATCAGCTGAACAAATACAGGGAACAGGTAGGACGAGGATTTCATTCAAATAGGTTATGATTTAGCCAAGGGAGTATAACAAAGGGAGAAGAGGCAGGAGTGCCAGGAGGATGTGTACAAAGCAGTAACTGTAAGGACCGACCAGGGAACCCAAGCGCAAGCGAGCAGTGGAGACAGGCCACCTTGGGGACCATGACAAACCTGCAGACGCCAGCCAGGGGAAGGACTGCAAGGAGGGAGTACAGAAGCATCATCTGTGTGGACAGTGATCTATCAAGAATTAGGACAGACAGTCCTGGGAGAGGGACCAAGCCAGGACAAAGCAAAGGCAGTGACAGCCTCAAGAAGGGCTGTTGGTGAAGGCCGATGACAAGAGGGTCATTCAGATCTGAGGATGATGTTGCCAGAGCTCACACCTCTCCCACAGACAAGGACTGTCTCCCCATTTTCATACTGACCCTGAGAGTCACT
>NW_023216523.1:0-622 GCF_002007445.2 Ailuropoda melanoleuca
AGTTCTCTCTTGTAAATTCCAAGCCTTATGATTGGATGTCAATGGCGGAGGGGTGGGGGACCCATGTATGGGGAGGTAGAAACTCCGGAGCTTCTTCTCCAGACTGCAGCTAGTTGCCTTGAAATCAAACACCATCAAGAAGATTGATTTCCCTCTTTTGGTCTTCAGGAGAAATTGTTAGTCCTCCATTGACATAACTTTGATGCTCTTTCTTGTGAAATACTTTCATCAGCTTTATCATGCAGAGGGAGAACTGACGGCTGCCTCTCTGCTGACTTATTTCACAACCCCTCTTATATAAACTTGACACTGAAGAGCAGCATGTCTAATTGCTTCTCCTTAAATCCTCAGAGGTGGTGGTTGGTGGAGATGATGGGTGGGAGGAAAATCTCAGTTGACATCATCATAGTCCTCATGATGATGTATTTATTGAGTATTGGCCATGTGTCACACATAATAATAGTAATGATAATAATAATAAGTCTATTAACTGACACTTATGACTGCTTCCTTTGCACCAGACAATGACATAGGGGCTTTACCTTTAGTATGTTATTATAACTTTATGATAATTTTATATTTGACGTACTATTATTCTTACCTCCATTACACAGAGCAGGGC
>NW_023216524.1:0-622 GCF_002007445.2 Ailuropoda melanoleuca
CAGTGCTTGCCATAGTTAATCCCTTTCAGAGTTCATTATTTTGATTTATTTTGGGACTGGCTGGATTTCATTGTCAAGTAATTTCCTTAAGAACGGCTCATGGGTGCTTTATTCCCTTTGTATTTTCATATTTGAGACTGTCTGCCTCTGACTTTCCTACTAGAACAACATGGCTGGGTGTAATTCTTCCATCTTGCTTTCTCTTCCTCAAATGTTGTAAGCATTGTTCCATTGTCTTCTGGCACTGGGTATTCTGGAGGAGAAGCCTGAGGTCAGTGGATTTTTTTTTTTCCCCTTGTAGGTGATCTCTTTTTCTACCTGGATGCCTAAAGTTTTGTTTTTTGTTTTTTGGGGTTTTTTTTTTTTTTTGGATCCTTGAAATTAGAAAGTGAAACTAAGCTGTGCTGGCATTAAGCATTTTGCCAAAGTTTCCTGGACCACAGGGTGTTCTTTTGATGGGCAAATCCAGTTCTTCCTTCATTTCCAAAAAACTTTTTCTGTATCACCAAAATCTTCCCCCACCTTCCATCCTTCCCTCCTTCCCTCCTTCCCTCTGTCTTCCCTGCATCTCCCCTTCCTTCGGTGTTATTCCCAGTTTTCCTCCCATTGGGTCACCATCTTG
>NW_023216525.1:0-622 GCF_002007445.2 Ailuropoda melanoleuca
CCAAAGTCATACAGCAGGTAAATGGCAGATCTCATTAATGTTCAAGGGTCTGTAAAGTTTCCTACTTGGATTTGCTAACTTTATTCATTATTTATTATTATTTTAATCAGGAAATCTTATAAATATTACCTTGTCACTATGTCCTACAGGCATATTGGAAAGGTGGCTTCTTAAAGGTTTTCTGATACTGGTATATTTTTTGGTACAAATTTTATTTAAAGTGCTGAGCCAAATCACAGTCTTACGAATAAGTGTGGACAATGTATCAGTTGTCCCAAAATTCTGTTTACTACTCAATTTATTCACAGAGGAGGATCAAATAGAATTAGATGTTTTCTACTCACTTTTTTAAAAAGATTTATTTATTTTAGAGAGAGAGAGCGCAGGGGGAGGGCAAAAGGAGAGGGAGAGAGAGAATCCCCAAACAGACTCCCCACTGAGCACAGAGCCCAACGGGGGGCTGGATCCCAGGACCCTGAGATCATGACCTGAGCCGAAATCAAAGGCCAGCTACTTAACTGATTGAATCACCCAGGTGAACTTTCTACTCATTTTTTTTTACAAATTTCTGCAAATGGGTACTCAGCAAATGTGACAGACTAATAGAAAATTGCTCTTTACC
>NW_023216526.1:0-173 GCF_002007445.2 Ailuropoda melanoleuca
ATTTCACTTAGCATTATCTCCTCCAGTACCATCCATGTTGCAGCAAATGTTGAGAATTCATTCTTTCTGATCGTTGATTAATATTCCATTGTATATATGGACCACAGCTTCTTAATCCAGTCATCTGTTGAAGGGCATCTCAGCTCCTTCCACGATTTAGCTATTGTGGACAT
>NW_023216526.1:197-1401 GCF_002007445.2 Ailuropoda melanoleuca
GCTATGAACATTGGGGTGCATATGGCCCTTCTCTTCACTACGTCTGTATCTTTGGGGTAAACACCCAGTAGTGCAATGGCTGGATCATAGGGTAGCTCAATTTTCAAATTTTTAAGGGACCTCCACACTGTTTTCCAGAGTGGCTGTACCAACTTGCATTCCCACCAACAATGTAGGAGGGATCCCCTTTCTCCACATCCTCTCCAGCCATTGTTTCTTGCCTTGTCTATTTTTGCCAATCTAACTGGCATAAGGTGGTATCTCAGTGTGGGTTTGATTTGAATTTCCCTGATGGCTAATGATTTTGAACAAATAAATACATCATTGTTAAGCTAGATAAAAATTTCTGCTTTGAACTATATTCAAATGTGTAATTTTTGCATATTATCTTTAAATTTTGCACATTAACTACAAAGCCAGAAAAATGGCACAATTGCCAAATCTACTTTTTAAATTTTTAGGAATTTATGTAAGATCTTCAGATGTCTGTTTAGAAGATATATGGTACTTTTAAAATTTGTGTGTGAGAATAATTTTAAAATACACATTTTAGGCTTGAAGTTGAAAATGCCGAGTTAAAAGTTAGAGTCAAAAAGCAAGCAGGCAGAATTGAAGAGCCTCAGGTAATCCTGTTAAGTACAAGTTTGGTAAGTCAGTCTCTTAATTTCTGTCCTACCGAGAAGGAATTTTTATTACTCTAGTAGTAGTATATAAGAANCTCCTACCGAGAAGTAATTTTTATTTCTCTAGTAGTAGTATATAAGAATATTTTGGATAATATGAAAATTTTCACTGATAAAATTGTTTATTCATATTACTGCAACTGACTAGTAGTATAATTCCTCTTTATAGATGAAGTTGACTGAATTCATAAATTAATAATTTTTATAGTAAGATTGTAATAAAAAAGATTGTGATAGTCTAAGAAAAGCAGTATTTTATACATACCACATTTTGTTTATCTGTCAGTGGACAATTGGGTTTTTCCACCTTCTGGCTGTTGTTAGTAATGCTGCCGTGATTATTGGTATACAGGTGTCTGAGTCCCTGCTAATATTTTTCAATATGTTTAAAAGTTCCCAAACTTTGANTAAACTTTGAGTAATAATTTGATCTTGAATTCTGACTTTCTATTGTAATCTAAACCCTTTAATGAGATTTGAGGATGGATTACCTTAATGATAATTTGTTGTGATTTGTAATT
>NW_023216527.1:0-622 GCF_002007445.2 Ailuropoda melanoleuca
AGGACAATATCCTTGATGGACAGGAAGCGTGTCTGAAGAGACTTAGGGAGACACTGAAAGTAAAATACAGTTTTCACAGCTTTGCTGAGATACATTCCACGTATAATAAAGTTCATGTGGACAAGAGACAATTGGCATTTCAATCTGATTGCATGTGTTTGGGGGTGTTGACTGAGTTCAGGCTACATGGCCTCCAAGGGGTGGCAGGAGCTGTGGGACACCCAGAGACATGACCCAGGTGCTCAGTGACCCTCCCCAAGGAGCCGGGGCCTCCAGCGATTGGCGGGGACAAACCCCGGCCAGCGCACCCCCTTCCTTAGAGGGTGCCAGAGAGCAGCCGAGGCCCCGGGCCGGCCGCACCGCTCACCTCTGCCCAGCGCACCCCAGCACCTGCGGGGAGCCCAAGCCAGGAGGACTCCGCGTCCAGCCTCCCCCTCCGCCAGCTGGCTTCCCACGCCCGGCCCTGGGCGCAGGGACACAAACATGCTGCAGGTGCGCCCTGCACCCAGCGGGGCTTCCAGAATTCGTCCTCTGGGACAGATACTATGAGAAGTATGCTTTCTTCTTGAGATTTCTGGAAACTGCCTCCCACGGAAGTTCCTTCCTAGCCCGCAGCAAGCCC
>NW_023216528.1:0-622 GCF_002007445.2 Ailuropoda melanoleuca
CCCTCTCCCTCTGCCCTGATGGTGCTTTTTCTCTCTCTCAGGCTCTCTGTCTCTCAAATAAATAAAATCTTTAAAAAAATAGAGAAAATCTAAAACTGATATTTTAAGAAGTGAGGTTTGGTAGCACCTGGCTACCGCGGGCGACCAGCTCCTGCCCTTCTTCCTGTGGGCAGCGCTTACACGTTCTGTGATGGCAAAAGGCATATTTCAAAATTTCGGAGTCTGAGGCCTTTGATCAAACTGTCACCTGTTGGACCTCAGGCCGCTGATCATCTGCCTGCAGAGACCGTAGGATTAGAGGTAATGGTAGGAAAATTGGGGATATTGGCATAGACTGCTTATCTCTTGCAGACTTCCAGAAAGGGAAGTTTCGGGGACAAATTTAGACTAAAAGAGGCTTGCCTGGATGCAGAAAGGGAAGAAAATAGAGTTACAAACCTGCCATCTAAGTTGACTTAATGTCCCATAATTTAGGTATTTTCAAGGCTATAAATCCCAATTTCATCCAAAATTGATCTCCTCTTCCTCCCAAAAAAGATAGGAAAGAAAGAAATGTAGCACTAGGAGGTAAGACTGAAAAGACTGAGACAAAGCAAATGTGATTCTCCACACCTCCCCTTAA
>NW_023216529.1:0-622 GCF_002007445.2 Ailuropoda melanoleuca
ATTCTGTCCTCATGCTGCCCCTTGGTGCTGTTTCTTAGTAGCGGCACCTGTTTGACACCAAGGGGCGGCGCTGTGGAGCGTGCCCCTGAGCCAGTACTTTGGTTACCTGCACTCGGGCCTCGGTGAGGTTCACCCGGCGGGCCAGGTCCTCTCGCACGAAGGCGTCTGGGTAGTGTGTCCGCTCAAAGACGCGCTCCAGAGCCTGCAGCTGGCTGCTGTTGAATGTCGTCCTGTTCCTCCGCTGCTTTCTCTTCTTCTTTTCCTCAGAGTTCAGCTGATCATCTGAAACAGAAGAAATCGATACTAAGGAGATAAGGTCCTGTCGGGTTCCCGTTTACCCTCTCTGGCCGAATATCTACAGTAAGGGACTGTTTCCTTGGCCCACATTCTTACTAAAGTGCTAGAACCAAATGTCACCTTCGCGATGCAGGTATGGGCATTGGTGCACGGGGGGTCACGGGCCGAGGACCCCCCCAGCAGTTCTGATGTGTGGCTGCTGGGACCAGACCTGAGTGGACAGGGAGACATTTCTTGCATGCTCCTTGAAGCCTGTTTTGTTAAAGATGGCTAAAGGAAAATCTGACGCCTACCCATGTTCTCTGGACTTCTGGAGAGATGGGGG
>NW_023216530.1:0-622 GCF_002007445.2 Ailuropoda melanoleuca
GGTCTAATTGATGTGTTGGAGGCATTCGCTGAAAAGTGACTCACAGTGAAATATAACGCCTGTTCTGAGGACACGGGAAGAAATAGCGAAGAATTTCAGGGCAGAGACGGATGTCAGAGAGAAACCCTGATGTGAGTGGCTTACGAGAGGTCCCAGTTGCGGTGGGTGTCCAGTGGGGAACAGTGTCTTCAGGGACCAAGCACCCGCCACACTTCGTAGCACACCGCGGCAGGTGGGGTCTAACACGAAGCTAAACAAATGCGGACACGTGCCACGGAGTAGAAATCAGAAAGCACGGCCTTCCCGGCTGCGATGCTGGGTACTAAAGAACAGGAAGCCACATTTTCAATTTAGGATGCTAACATCAGACCAACGATCACGTGGCAGGGAAGATTAATGACCTTCTACAGCATGTGAAGAAATGGGCATATAATTCAATGCATATGAGGAAAAAAATGAAGCACGCAGCTCAGTTAGAAGGATTAATAAACCAGAAAATGGAATGAAAACATACAACCTGGCTCCACAAATGCAGCAGATGTACCGATGTGAACAGGGCTTCCTACCTACCCAGACACGGGGACACAATGGCACTGTGTGGATGAGCCAGTCATGGGGACAC
>NW_023216531.1:0-622 GCF_002007445.2 Ailuropoda melanoleuca
CCTGGCCCCTACCTGATGGGGAGCGTCAACAGTGACAGAATCCCAGCTGCCACAATTATCATGCCAGTTGATGGCCAGCTGGTGCTCCATCCAGCCCAGGCTGAGCACAGATGCCCCATAACCCCTTGTTAATAGAGCTCTGTGATGCATACACAAACCACCTGGGCAGACTGTTAAACTAATTCAGTGGGTCTGGGGTGGGGACTGAGCATCTACTCTTCTAATAAGCTCTCAGTGGATGCCAATGCTGTATAGGTCCACAGACCACATTCTGAGTAGCCAGTAATTACCTTACTGAGCTTGCCTCTTTGATATCCATCAGGCTGTGGGATTAATCACTCAGTTCCACCTGGGCCCTCTGAGCTCCCTCCAATGACTCACGCTCATGTAACTTACATCCCAGCATGTCTCATAGTAAATCACACCCAAATGCTGATGTGCTCAGATGTAGAATCATGAACCCTCTCTACACACATGCCCATTCAAAGGTCATAATTCATACTCACGAGATTCTTGATGATCATTCTAGTTTTACTAGAGCTATAGGTTAAATAAAATACCTCCCCTAGTTGCTATTCCTCCCATTGGAGGTCAGGTTTCCCTCACAGACCAGCACAGACAA
>NW_023216532.1:0-622 GCF_002007445.2 Ailuropoda melanoleuca
CTATCTCTGTCGAATAAATAAATAAAATCTTAAAAAAAAAAAAAAAAGAATATCTGCAGTAGTTTCTTATACCTGGGTTCTCATTCTGTTTAATCTGTTACACGTAACTCCTAACGAGGAACCAAAAGATGTTGTTTAATTGCAAATAAAGATAAAAGCATGTTAAGCTGTCACGTAAGGGATTTGTTTCTTGGGGACAAAAGGTAATGTCTGGAGCATGTCTGATTAACCCAACTGTGCCTTTACTTTCAATAACCCCACAGATCATAAATCAACAGTGTCCAACTTCACTTAAAAATGTTACCTAATACTTAAAACACATATAATCACTTTCATTAATGTAGGAATAATTTTGAGCCAAAAAAGGAAAATAAATGTAAACCAAGTTTATTTTGCTTTTTAAGTAGTGTTCTTAAAGCACTACAGCTTGGTAAACAATGTAAATTAGTATAAGTCATCTCAAAAGCCAGAGTTTTGTTTTGTTTGTTTTTTAATGAGTTGTTAAAAAGATGCAGCCTATTCTAACAGGATAAATATTTTTAACCATTTCACTTCGAGTTAATGAAGGCTCACAAATGAGCAACACTCCTCATTGAGGAAAACAAAAAGCTGTTGTCGACAA
>NW_023216533.1:0-622 GCF_002007445.2 Ailuropoda melanoleuca
CTTGGTGACTGAGAGGTCAGCTGATCCCTTTGCTCGAAGAGAGAACCCAAGAGGAAAAGCTCCTGTTTTAGATTGAATTGGGTCCCCCAAGAGATATGTTCATGTCCTAAAACCTTGTACATATGAACGTGACTTTGTTTGAAATGAGAGTCTTTGATGATGTAATCAAATGAAGATGAAGTCCTACTTGAGGATGGTGGGTTTTAATCTAGAATGGCCAGTGTCCTTATGAGGAGGGAAAACAGAGACACCTATACAGGAAGAATGCCATCGACCACAAAGGGAAAAAATGAAACGATGAATCAAGAAGCCAAAGAATGCCAAAGATTGCTGGCAACACCAGAAGCTAAGAGAAAGGCACAGAACAAGTTATCCTTTAGAACCTTCAGAGAGAGGGTGGCTGGGATGACATGATCCTTCCAGAACCCCACAGGAGCAATGGAGCGTCCAGCTCCAGACTGGGAGAAGGTTTCCATGAAGGCGTCAGGGTCACGCCTTGTGCAGAAGAGGGTGAGGGCTGGGTGGTGTGTTGAACAGGGGCGAGCACGTTGGTTACCGGTGACTCTGGGTAGAAATGCAGGTGAACCTGGGGAAGATGTCCCACCTTTTGTGTAAGATGAGC
>NW_023216534.1:0-195 GCF_002007445.2 Ailuropoda melanoleuca
AATACACAACGGTCCAAAACCTATGGGATACTGCAAAGGCAGTCCTAAGGGGGAAATACATAGCCATCCAGCCTCAGTCAAAAGAACAGAAAAATCTAAAATGCAGTTTTTATATTCTCACCTCAAGAAGCTGGAAACAGCAACAGAGGAACAGGCCTAATCCACTCATGAGGAAGCAGCTGACCAAGATTACAG
>NW_023216534.1:444-4577 GCF_002007445.2 Ailuropoda melanoleuca
CAATCTGGAAGAGATGGAGGCCTTCCTGGAAACCTATAAACTGCCAAGACTGAACCAGGAAGAAATTGATTTCTTAAACAGGCCAATTAATTATGAAGAGACTGAGTCAGTGATAAACAACCTTCCNATTGAGTCAGTGATAAACAACCTTCCAAATAATAAAACTCCAGGCCCAGACGGTTTTCCTGGGGAATTCTACCAAACATTCAAAGAAGAAATAATACCTATTCTCCTAAAGCTATTTCAAAAAATAGAAACAGAAGGAAAGCTACCAAACTCATTCTATGAGGCTAATATTACCTTGATCCCCAAACCAGGCAAAGACCCCCTCAAAAAGGAGAATTACAGACCGGTTTCCCTAACGAATATGGACGCCAAAATCCTCAACAAGATCCCTGCTAATAGAATCCAACAGTACATTAAAAGGATTATCCATCATGACCATCAAGTGGGATTCATCCCTGAGATGAAAGCATGGTTCAACATTCGCAAGTCAATTAGCGCGATACATATCAACAAGAAAAGACTCAGGAACCATATGATCCTCTCAATTGATGCAGAAGAAGCATTTGACAAAACACAGCATCCTTTCCTGATTCAAACNATCCTTTCCTGATTAAAACCCTTCAGAGTGTAGGAATAGAGGGTACATTTCTCAATCTCATAAAAGCCATCTATGAAAAGCCTACTGCAAGCATTATTCTCAATGGGGAAAAGCTGGAAGCCTTTCCCTTAAGATCAGGAACACGACAAGGATGCCCACTCTCGCCACTATTATTCAACATAGTACTAGAAGTCCTTGCAACAGCAATCAGAAGACAAAAAAGGATCAAAGGTATACTAATCGGCAAAGAAGAAGTCAAAATGTCTCTCTTCGCAGATGACATAATACTCTATATAGGAAACCCAAAAGAATCCACGCCCAAACTACTAGAAGTTATAGAACAATTCAGTAAGGTGGCAGGATACAAAATCAATGCTCAGAAATCAGTTGCATTTCTATACACGAATAACGAGACTGAAGAAAGAGAAATTAGGGAATCCATCCCATTTACAATAACACCAAAAACCATGCGTTACCTTGGAATTAACTTAACCAGAGACGTAAAGGACCTATATCCTAGAAACTATAGATCACTTTTGAAAGATATTGAGGAAGACATAAAAAGATGGAAAAATATTCCATGCTCATGGATTGGAAGAATTAACATAGTTAAAATGTCCATGCTACCCAGAGCAATCTACTTTCAATGCTATACCGTTCGAAATACCGAGAACATTTGTCAAAGAAGTGGAACAAATAGTCCTTAAATTCGTATGGAAACAGAAAAGGCCCCAAATCGCCAAGGAACTGTTGAAAAGGAAAAACAAAGCTGGGGGCATCACAATGCCGGATTTCGAGCTGTACTACAAAGCTGTGATCACAAAGACAGCATGGTACTGGCACAAAAACAGACACATCGACCAATGGAACAGAATAGAGAACCCAGAAATGGACCCTCGGCNTACACAGAACAATGGAACAGAATAGAGAACACAGAAATGGACCCTCGGCTCTTCGGGCAACTAAACTTTGATAAAGCAGGAAAAACATCCGGTGGAAAAAAGACAGTCTCTTCAATAAATGGTGCAGGAAAAATTGGACAGCTACATGCAAAAGAATGAAACTTGACCACTCTCTCACACCATACACAAAAATAAACTCCAAATGGATGAAAGACCTCAATGTGAGACAGGAATCCATCAAAATTCTAGAGGAGAACATAGGCAACAACTTCTATGACATCGGCCAGAGCAACCTTTTTCACGACACATCGCCAAAGGCAAGAGAAATAAAAGATAAAATGAACTTATGGGACTTTATCAGGATAAAGAGCTTCTGCACAGCCAAGGAAACAGTCAAAAAAACTAAGAGACAGCCCACGGAATGGGAGAAGATATTTGCAAAAGGACACTTGAGATAAAGGACTGGTATCCAAGATCTACAAAGAACTTCTCAAACTCAATACACGAGAAACAAACAAATCATAAAATGGGCAGAAGATATAAACAGACACTTTTCCAATGAAGACATACAAATGGCTAACAGACACATGAAAAAACGTTCAAAATCATTAGCCATCAGGGAAATTCAAATCAAAACCACACTAAGATACCACCTTACGCCAGTTAGAATGGCAAAAAGTGACAAGGCAAAAAACAACAATTGTTGGAGAGGATGTGGAGAATGGCGATCCGTCCTACGTGGTTGGTGGGAATGCAAGTTGGTACAGCCACTCTGGAAAACAGTGTGGACTATGATAAACAAACTGAAGACTTCAGATGGGAGGGGGGTGGGGGATTGGGATAGACTGGTGATGGGTAGTAAGGAGGGCACGTATTGCATGGTGCACTGGGTGTTACACACAACTAATGAAGCATAGAACTTTACATCGGAATCCGGGGATGTTGNACAACTAATGAAGCATAGATATTTACATCGGAATCCGAGGATGTACTGTATGGTGACTAACATAATATAATAAAAAATCATTTAAAAAAATGGAAATGGTACAAACAAGACAAAAAAAAAAAGAATGCCAACTCCTAAATGTAGAAGCAATAATGGAAGTGTAAAATTAGCATTTGCTAACTAACCATCATAAGGAATTAGATGCAAGAATGGGTTAAATGTAAATATATGGGTGAATCAAAATAAACATTGGCTATGTAAAATAATGTGACATAAATAATATAAAATAAAAAAATTATGTAATTAATGAAACATATAAAGCATCATATTGAAATATACAATATATAAAACATCCATAAAACAAATTATAATACAAGACTGTATATATATAACTTAGAAGAGCCAAGAGAGAAGAATAACTTACAGGACCATGTCCGTGGAGAAATATATCCATAAAGAGCCCCTTCCAACCCAACCCATCTCCTCACCACCCAAGCAACAGCCCTTGCTGCTGTGGCCACCGCTGAACATACCGCCCACACCCTCTTCCATCTCTGCCTAGGACCATACTGCTGCTGCCCTCGCCACCCGGTAACAACTCACAATCCTTGCCCTCACCGCCTCCTGGGACTCAGAGCCCTATCCAACCATGCCATCCTCTTCCCCGCCAGGGAACCCACGACGCCACGGCCCTTGATGTCACTGCCCAGTTGCAATGCACGTGCCACTGCCACCAGGGCCCCTGACCTCACTGACACACCACCACCGTCAACGCCAGGGAAATCAACACCCGCGCCACAGCACGACCACGGAACTCCCCGACCACGGAACTCCCCGCCGCTGCCGTCAACACCCTCACCGCCCCTTGCGTCCCAGCCCAAGCCACTTGGGAACTCACCGTCGCCCTCGTTGCCACTGCCTCCACAGCCGCCGCTGCCTCCACAGGCGCCGCAGCCACCTCCAGCGCCGAGGCCGAATCCGTTGATGCCGCCTTCAACGCCGGAGGCGGCTCACCACTGACCTCAGAGGGAGGCACCGCCTCCAGCGCCGCCGGAACTGGGGCTCCCTCCAACAAGGAGTCCTCTTCAGAATACGCCCCTACAGTAAGGCCGCCGGTGCTGCCTCCAGCGACGCCGCCGCTCCCGCTGACTCCGTCGAAGCCGAGGACACCTCCAGCGACGCTGCTGATGACTCCAACAACGTTGCCGAAGACTCCAGCGCTGCCATCGACGTCCACGCCGGAGTCCGCGCAGCAACGAAGTGAGGGGAAGCGTCCGGCGTGCGTGGCTCCACCCCCAGCGTGCGTGGCTCCGCTGCGCCCAGCGTGCGGGGCACCGCCCCAGCGTGCGTGGCTCTGCCCCCAGCGTGCGTGGCTCTGCCCCCAGCGTGCGGGGCACCACCCCCAGCCTGCAGGTCCTGCCTCTTTTTTTTTTTTTTTTCTCCACATCCTCTCCAACAATTGCTGTGTCTTGCCTTGTCTGTTTTTGCCATTCTAACTGCCATAAGGTGGTATCTCAGTGTGGTTTTGTTTTGAATTTCCCGATGGCTAATGATTTTGAACATTTTTTCATGTGTCTGTTAGCCATTTGTATGTCTTCATCGGAAAAGTGTATGTTCATATCTTCTGCCCATTTTTTAATTTGTTTATTTGTTTCTCGTGTATTGAGTTTGAGAAGTTCTT
>NW_023216535.1:0-622 GCF_002007445.2 Ailuropoda melanoleuca
TGAGATATCTTTGACATCTAAAAATTATATATGTTTAAGGTGTGCAACTTGATGCTTTGATACATATACACATAGTGAAAAGATGACCACGATCAAGCTAAATAACTTATACATTACCTCTACATACCTACCATTGTGTGTTTATGTATATGCTGAGAGATTTAATTCACAATCTATCTTCATAGCAAATTTCAGCTATATAATACAGCATTATTGTCACCATACTCTACAGTAAATCTCCAGAACTCATCCATCTCACATAACTGAATCTTTGTATCCTTTGAGCAACATCTCTCAATTTCCCTCTCCCTCATGCCCATGTCAACCACCGTTCTACTCTCTGCTTCTATGAGTTTAGCTATGTTAGATTCCACATATAACTGAGATCGTGCAGCATTTGTCTTTCTGTGTCTGGCTTATTTAGTTTGCATAATGTGCTCCAGGTTTATCCATGTGGTTGCAAATGGCAGAATTTCTTTCTGTTTTAGAACTGAATAACATTTCTTTATTCATTTGTTTACCACATGTTCTTTATCCATTTATCTATCAAGGAATACTTGTTTCCATATTTGACTATTATGAATAACGATGCAATGAACACAGAAGTGCAGCTATCGCTTTG
>NW_023216536.1:0-622 GCF_002007445.2 Ailuropoda melanoleuca
GGCAAACATCGGAAGTAAAGGTAAATCTTCAGAAGGATGACCGCGGAAGTCACAAGTGAAACAAGGAAGTTTATTTTCACCACGATTATTCAACACTATACTGGAGTTTCTACACCAGTGCTGACCAATAGGAATGTACTGAGAGCCGTACATGCATTTTTAAATTTTCTAGTAGGCACGTTAAAAAAAGGAAAAAGAAACAGGAGAAATTCACTTTAATAATACATTTTATTTAACCCGGTACATCCAAATTATCACGTCAACATACAATCAAAATAAAAAATTATCGATGAGGTATTTTAGATTTTTTTCATATTAAATCTTCAAAACCTGGTGGGGTTTTTGTTGTTTGTTTGTTTTACATGTATAGCATGATGCAGACTAGCCACATTTCGGGTGCTCAGTTGGCACATGTGAAAGGGTGCTAATCGGGGAAACTCATCAGGCTGACAAAAATTCAAAAAGTCGGAAAATGACAAGTATTGGCAAGGATATGGAGGAAGGACTCTTATATATTGCTGGTAGAAGCTCTCCTACTATTTGGAGAACAATATCTAATGCTGGAAAATGTATATAATATTCGGCCTAATAATTCCACTTCTAGATATAAACTTTAGGAAAA
>NW_023216537.1:0-3123 GCF_002007445.2 Ailuropoda melanoleuca
TTGCTACATTGTGACCCTCCAAGTCCCGATGGCCAACAGCAAGCCAGAGCCACACAACCGTGGGCAGAAAGTTCAGAGACCGCAGTGCTGACACGACGAACACACAGTCTGCAAACCCAGGAAGCGTCCTTGCGGGAGGAAAATTCCCAGCTGGACCGTGAGATTCAGCAGCTGAAGCTNGCAGCTGAAGCTGAAAGCCCAGAATGCAGCAGATGAACAGGACCAATACATCCTGCAACTTCACAGAAAACTGTTTCCAGAAGAAGATCGGTGCTTGGCCCTGAAGAAGAAGCTGGCCGGCCTGTATAGGGAGATGAACTTCTCATGCCAGGTTCGAAACATCTACAGGAAGATAGCCCAAGACCTGAGCAAAGAGCTGGAGAGAGATGCCTGCCACTCTCGCAAGGCTGTCGCCATCCATCACGACAGAGTGGCTAAAAGCTGGGTGGCATCTGTGTCCAGCCAGAGAAAGTTTGAGGAGCTAAGGAAAGAAAACGATCGTGTGAGGCAGATGCTGGCCAGCGTGGAGTCCCGCTGCCCACCTTTCCTGAGTGACCCGCTGGCTCCTGCAGCTCCGCCCGCAGCCCACAGAGGCTGCCAAGTGTCAGGGGGGTCCCTGGGCTCATCAGGGCCCCAGGAAGCAGGGAGGTCCCCCTNTCCCCCTGGGAGGGCACCGAATCTGAGGTCGCCTGCAGGAGGGACTGGGCTCCAGGCAGTCGGGCCCCGAACAGCCACAGCCCGGCTCAGCCTCCGCGTGGAGTTCTGTGAATCACATCTCCCTGCTCTGTCTCTGCTGGGGCTGCTATTTCTAAACGGATGCCACAGTCACTCTCAGCGGTAGAGCCTAGAACTCTATGCTGCTGGTATAGACAGAGCTTTGTGCGTATTGTCATATATACAGAGTTTCCGCCATCAGAGGCTTTAGAATTATGTACTGTAGGTATGGTATTCGGATTTAAATTAATGCCACGATGACTTAAGACATGTCTATTGTTGACATGGGTAGAGACGTTCAAAACAAGACTGTTTCTGTGCGCTGGGACCAGCGTTACGGATCTGCAGAACTAACTCAATATTGATGTGAATGAGATGGGGTTGGTTTTAAAAACAAAGAGAAAAAAAAACTTAAACAAAACAACTTCTCACTCAAACTGTATAAAGTAGTTAGTGTAGTCCTAAATTCAAATTTTAGTCCTAAATTCATATTTTAGTTCTAAATTCATATTTTAGTCCTAAATTCCTATTTTAGTCCTAAATTCATAGCATTAGTTTAGTCTTAAGTTTATAGATAGGAAAACTTAAGAATTTGCAAACATTTCTTCCTTGTTCTGTAGTTTTTTTCTTCATCTCTGTTTTGTTTAAGATACTATTTATTGTTTAACATTTATGAATTTTATGCAAAGTGCAAAGTTTTCTCTTGACACACGCACACTCCCAGGCACGTGGGCATGCACACACACACCCCATGATACAGTGACTGACTAGACTATTGTAGTTGTTTTGTGAGTACCTGAAAATGTAAAAATAGAATGGAAAAATGGAAAAATTGCTTCTTGATAAATAAATTACTGAAAAGAAGAAACGTGTATGTGCAATGTGTAAGAGAGGAAAGCCTCCTTGGTCTCCCTCACAGAGAGCACAGTGCCCTGATGAACCAGGGACGACCCCAGGCAGGAGCACTTCTCCCACTTGGTGCAGAGGAGGGAGGAGGCCAGGGGACAGTCCCCAGCTGGAGCAGGAAGAGGGCAGGACCAAAAAGGGGGCTTCTAGCCTCCAGCCAGAAGGGAAGGTGGTCCTACTTCTGGTCCTGGAAGGACGACAGGGAAGTGGCATCAGCTGAGCCCAGTGGGGGACTGTCCCAGGAATGGGACAAAGTGCCCCCTCTGTCATCCAGGCCTCTGTGGACTGCTGGTGCAGGGCACCCCCCCCAGAGGGCCCGGAGTGCAGGCGGGGGAATCATCCACAGGCACGGAGCAGGCAGAGCAATTTGGCGAAGCACCCACACACGTGACTCTCTGACCCCAGGTGTGCTTGTGTGTTATGCCTTCATTCGCACCCACATGTGTAGCGTCTCTGCAGCTTCTCCCATGTCTTTGATGCTGTTCTGGCGCGTGGGGTGCACTGATGGAGAAAACGACCCAGTGAGGCCCGAGGACCCCCAGTTCTTACGTCCTACCTAGTGAGGGACAAGGCCAGGGAATTAAGAGCAAGGAGACAAGGAATAGCAATCTCTGCTCTGCGGAGAATTCCAATAGGGTGATGGCGAACGGGGTCAGGGGCCACACCCAGAGGTGACCTTCAGGCTGAGATGAAGGTAAGAGGAGGTAGTCTGGGAGAGCAGGGGGGCAGAATGTTCCAGGCAGAGAGCGCAGGAGTATAAAGTCTGAGGGCTGTGCTCCTGGGGCTGGGGAAACAAGGCAAAGGTGACTGGGAAGGGGGCAGGGAGCAGGGCCGCTGCACAGACTCTCCCTAGTGCAGGGTAGACGCACCAGGGGCAGGTGTAGACCTGGAGACGGGGGGTGGTGGCTGGGCACGGGTGTGATGTGTGTTTTTCACAAATCTGCGTGACTGTGGGGACAAGGGAATGAGGGGTGGGGGAGACAAGGGTTTGCATGGAGCACAGCGGGCTGGCACTGGGGTGGTCATGATGGAGATGGAGGAGGAGGACAGATTGGCGCTGGGTTTGGGAAGTTGGGGGGCAGAGGCAGGAAGAAAGACTCCTTTCTTTTGTAGGATTGCTGTGTGTTGTCTGGCGTCCTCAGGTAATCCTTAGAAAAATCTCTGCGTGGGGCCCTGAGGAAAGTCAGCAAGGCACGGACCCATTCCACGCAGTGGGAAGCCTGCATTCTGAGGAGTGGGGCATGGAGTAGGCCTGTCCACTTGGGCTCCCACTGTGTGTCCACCGTCCCTGAAGGCCCTCGTGAGCAGGTGTTCTCACCTCCCAGCTGCTCCCGCAACAGGGACCCCAAGGGCAGCTTAGGAGGGGCTGGGGTGCAAGGTGAGGATGCCCAAGGGGGCACACGTCCTACCTGATCCAGCCGATGCTGCTACCAGTGGGAACCATGACAAACAACACGTGTCCTCCCACAGAGTCACAGGCCACAGGAGAGAGAGGCTCAGGGA
>NW_023216538.1:0-622 GCF_002007445.2 Ailuropoda melanoleuca
CTGTCCCAGCATTGAAGACCACACAAGCTCTGTGTTTTCAGTACTTGAAATAGTCTCTGAGGGAAATGTTCTGCAACAAATCAGGTGTAATGGAATTCTCTGAGAGTGACGAAAGTGGTAGTTTTCCATGTGTGCTGCCTACTGGGGTCTATGGGGAAGCTCTGAATCCCTCCTAAAGCCAAACCTCAAGCCCTCCTGCTCAGAATCCCTGGCATCAGGATTGTGTAACCTGCTCAGGGAACTCCAGTATTTAGCCAGGACTGCAATTCGGCTGCCTGTGTTCTAGGGGGCTCGGTGGTCCCACTGCTGGGCAGGCTCCTTTTGTGTCTTTGCATTCCCACCTTGTAGCACAGTGCCTGATGTATGGTACCACACCATCTGGTGATGTTCGTAAGAATACAAGAATAAATGGATTATCATACCTACACCCATTTTTCAGTGAGGAAATTGAGATCTACCTAGTTAAGAAACTAGCTTGGGGATATGTGACGAACTGAGGGCCAGCTGTGTGGAGGCTTGAAACCAGGCTCATCTGATCTACACTCTTGTTTGATTCAAGTTGCTCTAAAGTTATTGTTTAACGTAGACCAGGCATACTAGTCTCACTGAGTCACAGATTGTT
>NW_023216539.1:0-622 GCF_002007445.2 Ailuropoda melanoleuca
GAGCCTGCTTCTTCCTCTCCCACTCCGCCTGCTTGTGTTCCCTCTCTCGCTGGCTGTCTCTCTCTCTCTCTCTCTCAAATAAATAAATAAAATCTTTGAAAAAATAAAAAAGCAGCATCCCTGGCCTCGGGCCTCTAGATGCCAGTAGCATCTCCTTCTCTGGGCTGAAAACCAAAAGTGCCTCTAGGCATTGCAGACTGGGGGCAAAACCGGCCCAGGTTGAGAACCACTGCCCTACGCAGAAGGGACTGTCATACCCATTTTACAGGAGGGAAAGAGGAAGTCCACCAAGGGAGGCTAGGAGAGAAGTAATCACACTTGCTAACCCCGGGAGCAGGAGCGGAGTCCAGTCAGCCTGACTCTGGAGCCCAGGGTGTAACCCAGGGCCACTGCAGCCCAGGCAGCCCCAGGGAGGGGCGCATCTCCCCAGGGTGGTGGGGAGGGGACTCTGCTGCTGCTGCTCCTGGCTGCTTTGCCCTCCGTCCCTGCGCCCCATGCGGCCCCTGTTGGCGGAGTCTACAACAGGCAGTGCAGGGAGCCCTGGGGAGCTGGGCTTCATCCGAATAGCTCTGCTGTCACGGGAAATGTCTCCCCCCCCGCCCCTCCGTGGCAGCCTCGCCTC
>NW_023216540.1:0-622 GCF_002007445.2 Ailuropoda melanoleuca
TAAAAAAAAAAGAAGGTTAAAAATATATACTTTCCACCTGGGTCTTTGGTTTTTTTTTTTTTTTAAGAGTTTATTTATTTGACAGAGACCGCCAGCGAGAGTGGCTACCAGAAAGTGATTTTCCTTATATATGGAAGTAATGAATTAGCTTTATTAATTCCATTTGTCATGCAGGCATATATATATAATATATATATATTATATATTATATATATATTATATATATGTATATATATAATATATATATACATATTCACATATATATGCAATTTCAGAGCTGTCATTTATACAATTATAGCATTTTTCTTCAAAATTAGTTCTGCTTGCTAGCCATTTGCCCAATTCTACCACCCTACTCTCCTCAGTGCATCCTGGGGTCTTTTCTTCCTCCTTCCATTTGTTCTATCTCTGCTTCACCTTCACTTATGCCTCTTTCTCAGCCACCACATGTTTTTCATTCCTCTTCTCTGTACTTTTTAACTAAATTTTATTTAAAGTAATCTTTGTGTCCTGTTTCAATGAAATACTGTAAGAGAGGTCAGGATAGTGAAGGGATCTAAGAGAGATGGAAGGATATGTGAGCATTGTTTCCTGACAATCTATAATATACCTTATGTAGTAA
>NW_023216541.1:0-622 GCF_002007445.2 Ailuropoda melanoleuca
CATTGAATAGAAAGCAACAGCCATCTACTGTTTGCTGACTCTGTGTTGACATCAACATACTCAGAGCTTCATGGTTCAATTTTATGATCTCCATTTTTCAGATTTGGGAGACTGAGTTCATTGTGCAAGGTCACCTTTAATAAGTGAAGAATTCATATTAGAACCCAGGCAGTCTAACCCTGGAATACTTAGTCTTCACTGTTACCTTTATTGAGTCTCCAAAAAGTCATTGACACTCAGATAAAAATTGATGGGCTATGAATTTCCCAATCCCAAATTATGAACATATTAATTATTTTAGATTTTCCCTAAATGAGGGTTAGATTCACAATACTTTGAGAGTTAGAATTTCTTAGGTAAAGAATGGTGACCTTAAGATACTTAATATCGATCACTCTTAATATCTTTATCATTTTATGAAGACATCTGTAAATCACTTGTTTTGTGAAACTTTCCTTAGCCTTTAGCTATTTGAAAGGGAGTAGTTACATGTAAAGTTGTGTGAGGTCAATTTAGATAATTTTTTAATTAATACTTACAGGAACTGTTCCTTAATAATATTTCTGGTGTTATTATCAGGATAAACACTCTCTTGAGGGTCCTGTAAAGTTAAAAAAAAAAA
>NW_023216543.1:0-622 GCF_002007445.2 Ailuropoda melanoleuca
TAGAAATGAACTTGGGAAACACACACACATGGAAACTAAGCAACATACTCCTAAAAGTGGGGGATGGGGGGTGAGGGAGTAGTGGTCCAGGAAAAAGCAAAAGGGAAATTAGGAAATGCATTCATGATGAATGACATATACTTATGGAATGCAACTATAGCAGTGTTTTCCAGAGTGGATCGACCATTTTCCATTCCCACCAGCCATGTGTGACAGTTCCAGTTTCTCTGCAGCCTCACCAACACATGTTATTGGCTGACCTTTTGATTGTAACCATTCTAGTGGGTAGAAAGTGGTATCTGATCCTGGTGTTGAGTTGTATTTCCCTGTGACTAAGGATTTTGAACATCCTTTCATACGTTTATGGCCATTTGTATATCTTCTTCGGAGAAATGTCTGTTCCGATCCTTTGCACGATTAAAAATTGTGTCATTTATCTTTTTAGTATTGACTTGTTAGAGTTCCTTATATATTCTAGATACAAGCCCCTTATCTGATCTACGATTTGCAAATATGTCTTTCCTATTCTGTGGGTGAGTTTTTGCTTTCTTGATAGTCTCCTCTGAAGCCTAGCTTTGATTGTGATGAAGTCCACTTGATCTATTTTTCTTCTGTTTCTCAT
>NW_023216544.1:0-622 GCF_002007445.2 Ailuropoda melanoleuca
TTTAACTTTTTGAGGAACCTCCATGCTGTTTTCCAGAGTGGCTGCACCAGTTTGCATTCCCACCAACAATGCACAAGGAGTCCTTTTCTCCCCATCCTCACCAACACCTGTTGTTTCTTCCTTTTGATTTTAGCCATTCTGATAGATGTGAGGTGAGAGATCATTGTGGCTTTGATTTGCATTTTCCTCATGATAAGTGATCTTGAGCATCTTTTCACATGTCTGTTAGTCATCTGCATGTCTTCTTTAGAAAAATGTCTACCCATGGTTTTTGCCCATTTTTTCATTGGATTATTTGTGGGTTTTTGGTGTTAAGTTGTATCAGTTCTTTATATGTTGTAGATATTAATCCCTTATTGGATGTATCATTTGCAAATATCTGCTCCCATTTGGTAAGTTGCCTTTTTGTTTTGTTGATGATTTCCTTCACTGTGCAAAAGGTTTTATTTTGGTGTAGTCCCAGTAGTTCGATTTTGCCTTTGTTTCCCTTGCTTCAGGAGATATGCATAGAAAAATGTTTCTATGACCAATGTCAAAGAAATTGCTGCTTATAGATGACATGATACTCTATATGGAAAACCCAAAGGAATCCACTCCCAAACTATTAGAAGTTATAGAACAA
>NW_023216545.1:0-622 GCF_002007445.2 Ailuropoda melanoleuca
CTCTCTCTCTCTCTGAAATAAATAAAATAAATCTTTAAAATAAAATTTTAAAAAATCAGCTTTCTATGTCTCCCTGCACTTGGCTCTTGAGAAGATAATCCCTTGTATATTATAGTTTCTCGTGATATAGTACTACTTGTCATTGACTGAGTTTCTAAATGATTCTGTGTGTTAGACTCTGTAAAATAAGTGACAGATAAGAGTGCAAGAAGTTTCATGAAGGCACAGTTCCAATCATGCTAATTTCTAAGAGACATCAACCCCTTGTACACTCTTTGTGGCTTATTGGCCCCACACGCACTCCCAACAGAGGATACTGTGGTCAGCCAACTACAATGAGGAGGGAGCTCGAAGCATGAAATGAGAAGAATGAACCCCAACCATGGTTTGCTTAGGGTTTTGATGATTTAATGTACTGCCAAGCTTCTCAGTTTCAAGGCTCCCACATATGAAATGAAAGTGTACCAACGCATCTCTTCAGAAGGCGGCAATTGTGCGATTGCCCTGCTTACAAAGATTCAAAGCCTTCAACATATCCTCAGTGTCTGGCCTGTTAATTCCGTGCATAATACAGATATGCATGATTTTTTGCAAATCTGTTAGTCAGGTTATGATTTGGACC
>NW_023216546.1:0-2731 GCF_002007445.2 Ailuropoda melanoleuca
TATTTTCTATATAAATAATTGTATCATATGTAAATTGGCAGAATTTTAGTTTTTTCTTTCTCATATTTTTTTCTTTCTTTCTTTCTTTTTTTTTTTTGCATTGCTACATTGTTTAGGACCTCAAGAAAAATGTTGAATAGATGTGGTGAGAATGGACTTCCTTGCTTGTTTCCAATTCCAAGGAGAAAGCATTTAGTCTTTTACCATCAAATATAATTGTAGCTGCAGGTGTTGCAAAAACACCTTTTATCAGAGTCTATTCTAATGTGTTAAAAAAAATTTTATCATGAATAAGTGTTGAATTTTTTTCAAATCCTTTTCTGTACCTATTGAGATGCAGATTTTATTAACTGATTTTCTAGTGTTGAACCAGTCTTGCTTTCTTATGAAAAGCTTCCCTGTTATGATATATTTTCTTTTTTATACAGTGCTAGACTTAAATTATTAATAATTTGCTAGAGGTTTTTGTGTCTATGTTCATGAGAGATACTGGTCTGTAAAATAGTTTTTGTCATGTTCCTTCCTGGTTTTGATATCCAGCTTTTCTAACCTCATAAAATTGTTCCCTCTCCTTCTTCCTATATTTTCTGAAACAAAGGAAAGAAATGTATTTCTTCCTAATGTGCTAGAATTTATCAGAAAGTCTAGATCGGAATTTTCTTTAGTAAAAGATTTTATTTCCAAATTTACACAGATATTGGGATATTCAGATTCTCTAACTTCTTACATCTTTTGGTAATTTGTGTTCACCCCAAGAAATTTTTACATTTAATCTGAATTGTCTCATTTTTTAGTAGAAATTTTCAATAATATTACCTTATTATTTATTTAGTGTTTACAGTTTCCCTAGTGATGCACTCTTGCTTTCCTGATATTAATATTTCTTTATTCCTCTCTTATTCTTGATCAGTCTAGTTATGGGTTGTCAATTTTATTAATCTTTTCAAAGAATCAACTTTGGCTTGTTGATCACCCTTACCACTTCATTGTATTCTATTTCACTGATTTCTGCTTTTATATTTATTATTTTCTTCCTTTTGTTTACTTGCTAAATGGAAATAAATGTTCAGTCTTCTTTTTATAGCCTTCGGTCTTCTCTTCTAATACATTTCCCTTTACTACTTTAGTTAGCTCACATAAATTTGNCTGCTTATTTGCTAAATGCAAATAAATGTTCAGTCTTCTTTTTATAGCCTTCGGTCTTCTCTTCTAATACATTTCCCTTTACTACTTTAGTTAGCTCACATAAATTTGAACATATTGTGGTTTCATTACCATTTAAGTCAAAATATTTCCTAATTGTTCTGTGTTTTCCTTTTGAAACCATGGATTATTTATAAATATATTGCTTAATTTTAAAATACTTTGATATCGTCATCATAGCTTTGTGTTAATTGATTTTAAATTTAATTTTATTATGGTCAGAGAACATACTCTAGATGATTTCAGTTCTAGTACATTTATTGAGACTTCATTTTTTTNCTATTTCACTGATTTCTGCTTTTATATTTATTATTTTCTTCCTTCTGCTTATTTGCTAAATGCAAATAAATGTTCAGTCTTCTTTTTATAGCCTTCGGTCTTCTCTTCTAATACATTTCCCTTTACTACTTTAGTTAGCTCACATAAATTTGAACATATTGTGGTTTCATTACCATTTAAGTCAAAATATTTCCTAATTGTTCTGTGTTTTCCTTTTGAAACCATGGATTATTTATAAATATATTGCTTAATTTTATTTTTTTTATCTTTGTTTTTTTTATAATTAATTTTAATTTATTATATTATGTTAATCACCATACAGTACATCCCCTGATTCTGATGTAAAGTTTGATGCNTCTAGGTGTGGGTGTAGTATTCCATAAATGGCAATTAGATTAAATTGATTGATAATGTTACTAAATTGTTTTATATTCTTTGTGATTTTTCAGTTTACTTATTCTATCAATTACTAAGCCTTAAGTGTTAGGATATCTAACTATAAATGTGGATTTGTCAGTGCTTCTCTTTAATTCTGTCAGTGTTTTCTTCATGTAGTTTGAAGCTCAGTTACTGGGTGCATATAAAAGAGCATTCTGATTTCTTGATGGTGGACCCTTAACTATCTTGAAATATCCCTCTTTATCTCTTCATCTATTTATAACAATTCTTTTAAAGACCTTATGTGCCAATTCCAAACCTAGGTCATCTGTGAGGTTGTCTTTCATTGTTGTTTTCATAGTTAGATGTTGTATTTTCTTGGGTCAACACACATCTAGTAATTTTTGGTAATATGCAGGGAATTGTGGATGCCATGTTACTGAGAATCTAGACTTCTCTCCATGTAAAGACCATGGAGTTTTGTACTACTGGGCAGTTAACTTACTAGAGGGTCAGCTTGACCCTGTTGAGGCTTGGTTTAAGACTCTATTTAGTTGGATTAAGATGGCCTTACTGTAACCCTCCTGAAGTATATCCTTCTAGATTTTCAACTGAATTCCCAAGATAGTCAGCAAGTTTTCCCCACTGTGGATAGTTGAAACTCCAGTTTTTCCCAGCACCACGTTATGTCCAGAATCATTCAACTCACAGTCACCCAGGAACTGTTCTGCTCTTCTCCTTGTGAAATGTTGCTCCATACATAGTATAAAATGGTATTTGGCCCAAACTCTTTCTATTGGCTATGTTGATTTCTGACATTCCTTCTCTGAACATCTTTCTCCTACCTGGTACATTCCCAGAAAACTCCAGT
>NW_023216547.1:0-622 GCF_002007445.2 Ailuropoda melanoleuca
ACAGACAGGTCAAGAGTCCTCTTGTTTCCTAAAGCAGAACGTGATTGAAGAGTGTGACATCTTTGTCTGGGTGAAGGGTGTGACATCTTTGTCTGGGTGAAGAGAGTGACATCTCACCAGGGTGAGGGTGTAGCATCTTTGCCTGGATAAAGGGTGTGACATCTTTGCCAGGGCTAAGGGTGTGCATCTTTCAGGGTGAGGGTGTGACATCTCGCCAGGGTGTGCTGGGGGAAGGAGGGCTTTCCCCCGGCTCAGCACCTTCAGGCCTTGGGGCAGCGTGAAGGCAGGGCTGAGCCTGGGGTCCTGATCCCCCAGCCACGGGTCCCCCTGCCAGGCCAGCGGGGCACTCTCCTCGCAGACATAGTCAGGGGACCCTGAGGGGAGCAGACTCCCGTGTCCCTGTGTCCACGCCAGCCCCGCCCCCATGCACTGCAGGAGCTTCCCTGGGTATCTCCAGGGCTGAGCCATGTCCTGGATGCTAAACCATCGAGAACACCTCACCTTCAGACCCACCTCACTCCCATCGCCATCAACCCACACCCGCTGAGGAGGGAGTCCGACATGGAAGAAAACATGGCCAGGGAAAGGTCGCACAGGGTCCTCGAGCATGTGGCAGAGGGCC
>NW_023216548.1:0-3793 GCF_002007445.2 Ailuropoda melanoleuca
TTGGAAGTCCTTTCAGGAATAACTAAAATGGAATTCCAATTGGAAATTCTAGAAAGCATATTTAAAATGAAACAGAAAGAAATACTCCAACTGGGGGCCAGGGGAGGAACACCCGTATTAAGTCTTGTATAATGAGGTTACAAGGAATAGCAAACATCTGGATTTAGTTCTTTCTTCCATAAATCCTCTGAGGCGGCTCAGATTGGATGGTGAAAAATGTCCTTGGTCATGTAAAACCTTTACGCTAAGCTTCCTTTTAGCCCTATTACTGTGAAAATGAAAATCACAATGAAATACCATCCCACATCTGCCAGATGAACAAAAACTTAAGTTGGACAAGGAAGTAAAGCAGCAAGAACTCTCACCCACTGCTGGTGGAGACACAAATTAGGACAAACTCTTTGGAAAAGACTTTGGCATTGACTAGTGAAGTTAAACCTAAATATATCCTAAACTCAGACATTTCATTTATGAAGAAATTACTGTTAAAGTTATTAACCAGAAGACAGTAGGAGAATAATGTATAGCGACATTATTTATAATAGCAAAAACCTGGAGCTGTTCCAAATGCCCAGCAACATATGAATGGATCGCTAGTAACACTTATAAGGAATTAACAGAGCTAAGTGTTAAACATCCCCAGCTTCTAGGGTCTCCAAAAGAAACACAACCCGATTTTGTCTCATGAAAGAACAGAACACTGTTGTCCTTGCCAAAAAATAAAAAATAAATCAAACCTGAGACCAGCTAAACCTCTATATCCGGATATCCAAGTATTAATTTATAGGAATACAGAAAGAATACAGAATAATATGTCAAGGTACACCTAGGGGATGGAATCGGCAAGATCCAAGCTGGGCAATTCCATAAGACAAAGGTTTTCCAATAAATAAATTTCAAGGAAAAAGGGAGAAGTAAAACCATCCATTTAAGAGGACTTGAAAGACATCAGTTCATCACAGTGTGTGAACCTTACCTGAATCCTGATTCAAAAACACTGCAAAACAAACAAACCACCAGACAGACAGACATGACACAAAGCCTTTGGAAATTCGAACACTGAAGAAATGTGATATTAAAATTATTGCTAATATTCTTGGTATAATAATGGTATTGTGGTTATGTCTTTTAAAAACTTCTTTAAAGAAGTTTAGAAATACATGTACGATATCTTATAGCGAAATGGTATGATATATGTAATTTGCTTCAAGAATGGCAAGAATGAATTCAATGAGAACATGGGTGAAACAAGGATTGGTAATTGCCAAACCTAGGTAATGGGTACATGAAGATTTATTATACTATTCTGTGTTGGTATATGGTTAGAATTCTCTATGTAATAAGAGATAGTTATGTATAGTATATTCATTCAATGACATAGAACAATTAACAATGTACAGTTTNAAAGTTCTTTAAAAGAGATAGTTATGTATAGTATATTCATTCAATGACATAGAACAATTAACAATGTACAGTTTATGCATTAGCAAGTTTGAATTGTGAACACACTAAGCTGAGTGAAAGAACTAGGTCAAAAGTGAATACATGGGGCGCCTGGGTGGCACAGCGGTTGAGCGTCTGCCTTCGGCTCAGGGCGTGATCCCGGCATTATGGGATCGAGCCCCACATCAGGCTCCTCCGCTATGAGCCTGCTTCTTCCTCTCCCACTCCCCCTGCTTGTGTTCCCTCTCTCACTGGCTGTCTCTATCTCTGTCAAATGAATGAATGAATGAATGAATGAATGAATGAATGAATAAATAAATAAATAAATAAATAAATAAATAAATAAAGTGAATACATACCCTTTGATTCCATACATGTAAAGTTCATAAATAGAAGTAAAAGGAAGCAAAAAAATGAGTTAAAAAAACATAAAGTGGGGCACCTGGGTGGCTCAGTTGGTTAAGCGTCTGCCTTCAGCTCAGGTCATGATCCTGGGGTCGTGGGATGGAGCCCCGCATCAGCATCAGGCTCCCTGCTCAGCGGGGAGTCTGCTTCTCCCACTGCCCTGCCGCTCCCCCTGCTTGTGCTTGTGTGCAACATGCTCGCTCGCTCTCTCTGTCAAATAAATATATAAAATCTTAAAAAACATAAAATAAAAAAATAAAAATAAAAAACACACAAAGCAAAGAAAGTAAAGCAAAATTCAAAGAGTGGTCACCTCCGGACATTAGGGAGGGACACAGACAACTCCGGAGATATGGTTATATTCTATTTATTGGCCTTTTTGGTGAACATATGGATACGTATTGTTTTCTAAACTGTCCCTTCACCTTTTCCTATACTCTTTGACGCATACTCTAAAAAATTTTAAAAAATTTTAAAAACCAAACATGTCATCACCAACACAATACCAACCTTAGGAACCTTGTAACACCGTGCGTCAACTGGAAATTAGATGTATAGCTTGCTAAATTTAAGTAAAGCCTCCCAAAGATTAGCATGTCTATATACATATTTTTTTAAGTTTTACTTTATATTTTATATAAAGCATTTTATTTAGAACTCATATTTTATTTAGAACCTTCAGGGACTGATTCACTTCAGAAAACAGTCCTACTGATAATTGAGAGTTAATTATTCAAGAACCAGGAGGTTTTATAATTATTTGTAACAAATATCTATAAGCTGTACTGTGCAGTTCGCTGAACTGCGGTTCAGTTTGTCCTGCGGACTCAGGGCAAGCATTGAAGATATTTCCAAGGGGGGCGCCTGGGTGGCACAGCAGTTAAGCGTCTGCCTTCAGCTCAGGGCGTGATCCCGGCGTTATGGGATCGAGCCCCACATCAGGCTCTTCTGCTATGAGCCTGCTTCTTCCTCTCCCACTCCCCCTGCTTGTGTTCCCTCTCTCGCTGGCTGTCTCTATCTCTGTCAAATAAATAAAAAATCTTTAAAAAAAAAAAAGATATTTCCAAGGGAATCATATTGTGTCTACACTGAGGATCACTGGCTCTAACAGTAGGTTTTCAGATTCATTTAAAACCCAAAAGAAGTAAAGAAAAGAAGTCCCTTGTTTATGTGTTTCGATTACCAATTTACTCAATGAAAGCATAGTGAGTTCCATTGCAGAGACTGCCCTCTGTTCTCCAACATCCTTTTCCTTCTATTCCTGAATACACAGCTCATCTAGATTTCACAGCCAACCCCACCGTTAGTCGAAGCCACAAGCCTAAGTTCTAGCCAATAAAATGTGGGAGGAAATAATGGAAGCTACTTCCAGGCTTGGCCCACAGAAACCTTGCACAATGCTTTATATTCTCTCTTGACTGTCTGCCAACAGCACATTGACATCTAGGGATACTGTAGAAGCCACAGGCTGAATAAGGCAGTGCCTTTATCAGCCCCGTTCCTTGGAGACTGCGTGGAACAGAATCCTCCATCCACCCACCACTCAACACGAACACCCGTGGTGAACTTAACATGAGCCGAGAAAGGAAGTTCTACTGCCTTGACACTAATAGTCCAGAGTTCTCTTACGACGGCCAGCACTGATCCAACCAATACACAGTCCTACGGCACTATGCTCGGGACAGACCTTAACACCGACCCTGGTCTCTGTCCTTGTGGAACTTAGAGTCTGATAAAGTAAACAGATGAAGGCAGGGTTAGTGATGAAGTGCTTTATAAACAAGGGAGGAGGAAAAGAAGAAAGAGGGATTTGTGAGAAAGAATAACAAACAAAACCCCCAGATTTTTAGATAGGAGATCAGGGAAAGTTGCTCCAAGGAAATGACATTTAAAGAGAGACCTGATGAATAAGCAGGCATTCATCAGATTTAAAAAAAAAAAAAAA
>NW_023216549.1:0-622 GCF_002007445.2 Ailuropoda melanoleuca
GGCTGGGCATGGGGAGGCTCTCCTGCCTGCTCGCCTGGCAAGGGCTCACTTGTGCTGCCCTTGGCCTGAGGACTCTGGCTCTCTGGGCATCTGAGTGTGACCGAGGGTCTGTTTCTGTGTGTGTATGTGTGTGCGTGCGTGTGCAAGGGACGCTCCATCTATGCGCCTTGCCGGGCGCACCTGCACAGCCAAGTGTGAGAGGAACAGTGACACGAACGGCGCCCTGTGGGGCGCTGCGATGTGATGGCCCCGATCTGTGTGCTCCGGGTTCATGGGTGTCCACGACACGTGCGTGACTGGGTGCTTCTGGGCGTGCTCAGTGCGTCTCGAGGCGTCCCTGAACGCGGGTACCAGTGAGCGTGTGCCTCTGTGCGAGTGTCACAAAGAGCGAGGAACAGCAGAGCAGCCGACTCCCAGGGCCTGACTGACACCCCTTGCAAATAAATGTGACAATGAAATATAGTCCTGGAATTGCTTCGGCTGCTCCGTCAAGCAGGCGACACGGAATAGGTGAAGTTGTAAAACGTTCCCTGGGGAGCCGCGCTGCTGAGTGACAGCCTGGCTCCCGCCTCTCTGCGCGGCTCCCCGGAGGTGAGGCCCTGCGGGGCCTGCGCTCCGGGCC
>NW_023216550.1:0-623 GCF_002007445.2 Ailuropoda melanoleuca
AAAAAAAAAAAAATGTTCAATTGTCTACTTAACATTTACCCATATACCACAAGTACAACAAAATCACATATCTTAAACTAAACTTGTGATCCAACTCTCTAACTCGTTTTTCTCCAAAGTCCTCTGTCTCCATGAATAGCACCACCAGTTCTTACAAATTAGAAACTTCAAATTCGATATTCCTACTTCCTTACCTACCACATCCCAATCAAGGTCAAGAGTTATTGATTCTGCTTCCTAAATATCTCTAGGATCTATCCAAAGTTTGTGTCATATCCACTAACACCTCATTGGCTAAAGCCAGTCACATAGCCAAGCCAGAATCGGAGCAGGACTGTGATTCCTCCACTGGAAATCTACAGGGAAAAAGGTATGAATATATAGATGGTTGAAAAACTGAGGCTAAGGATGCAAGCTAGTACCCCATACTCACCTGACATCCACTTGAACACAGTCCTAGTATCCCGTACACAGTACGGCTTGGAAACACTAGCAGTCCCTTTCCCTTTATTCTCTTTGGTCTTTAACCAGTTCTACTTCCTGTCTGGTCTCATCTTCACAAAGAGCTTCACACAACATGGTTCATGATGACTATTTCATGACAAAGACTAAAAAAAAAAAAA
>NW_023216551.1:0-623 GCF_002007445.2 Ailuropoda melanoleuca
AAAAAAAAAAATACTACAGCTTTGAAATTTTGAAGAAACTTAACTTCAAATATGCCACACTTTGAACCAATATATCCTCATGAAAGTCCAGCAGAGATGCAGGCAGAAGACGTTCTTGAGGACAAAGAAAACATATACAAAATTTCTCAAGGTTCAGAGTTGAAAATATCAGTATCGTTCAACTGCTCAAGACGTTAGAAGTTGCTTTGTTTTTACTCTCCATTTCACTTATGGTATACTCCTATTTCCATGGGAGAGGATATTGTTTACTTTTAGGCTACAGGTCAAGATGAACAAAGGATCTGAATCTGAATCCAGCAGGCCTGTAGAGTCTGAAGATGGGTCTAAACACAGTGGAAATTCAACAAAGGGTCAGGGGTGGACTCAGAAGGCAGACTGGAGAAACTTGAGACAGCAGAGACAGAGCCACTGGGTAGATCTGAGTTGTTTTTGGAACCCCAGAGAAAAGAGGAAGTGTCTCTTTATCTCAAGTCTCTACTCTCAATCTCATTTGAATTCTTTCATCTTCTTTATATCATTAAATCCACCAATATCCACCTAATTGCTCAAACCAAAAAAAATTATAATTATTCTTGAGATCTACTTTTCTTCATACTCGATAG
>NW_023216552.1:0-623 GCF_002007445.2 Ailuropoda melanoleuca
CCAGAGTTCCAGAGCGCTCACTGGAACTGGACTAAAACCAGGATATTGGGAGTGCTCACGTGACCAGACTGAAAACCGGCACTCCAGAGCGCGCTCAAACCACACTGAAACAGGGAGCTCGGGAGTGCACACGGGAAAGAGGGGTGGCTGGTGGTATTAGAAGCACAAGGACAGAGATGTGCCAGCCCTGGAAGTGAGGGCTGGGAGAGCGGCTGTGAGGCTCACAACGCGGTACACTGCAGGGTTTTTAGCAGCACCGACAGAAACGGAGTTAAAGTGGCCAAGAGAGCTCAGTGGAGAGCGGGCTGTGATCTCTCTGTCCTGAGACACAGGCTAGGGTATGGTCACTGCTGCTCTGACTCTCAGAAGAGGCACAGAAAACCACCAGGGAGAGCCGCCAGAGAACAAAAGCCCAGAAATACCAGCTCACATTGTGCCCATCCCCTCTTCCCCTTGCAGGGGACAGGGCAACTCTACCCAAACAGGGTTGCCTGAGTATCAGTGCGGCAGGCCCCCTCCGCTAGAAGGCAGGCTGAAAAAATAAAAAAAAAAAAACATCAAGAAGCCCACATCCCTAAGGTCCCTATAAAACAAGTGCACACTGCCTGGGTCCTGGTCAATAA
>NW_023216553.1:0-623 GCF_002007445.2 Ailuropoda melanoleuca
AAAAAAAAAATAAGAATTCATTTGTATTTCTATTAAAAAATACATAATAAATATCCAAAAAATGTGTTATCTGCCTCATTGTGTGTAGTATAGTGTAGGCCATTCAACAAACAATTATTCTGTACCTACAAAGTGTCGTGCTGGATTAGGTAGTAGGTTCTCATATACAGGATGACCAAAAAATAAATAAATAAACCATGCATCCTAAAGGCCAGAATAAGGGAACTGAATTCAGAACACAAGTGGGCCAGAACTTGGGGAAATGACCCAATGTTAACAATCAAGGCAGAGTTGAAGGTCTGGAACTAGACTAGCAGTATGAAAGCAATATATTCCATGGAAGTAGCTGAGATCAGTCAGGAAATAGCTGGTGGACAATCAGAAAACTAGAAATCCAAAAAACTTAAGGATCCCATAAAAAAGGCAAACTCATAAATTCAGGAAGACACTTTATAAAAGATACAAGAGACCAGAATTCACTGAGGGTTCTACCCTCCCAAGTGGCTGTATATGTGTGATTCCCCAGGGGACAGGGCTGTCTCAGAGCACAGAAACACCCAGGGACAGTCCCTGGCCTTCTAGAATCGTAACTCCTAAGCCTGTATTGTCTCTGTTCCTGATCA
>NW_023216554.1:0-623 GCF_002007445.2 Ailuropoda melanoleuca
CCATCCCCGGCTCACACTCTACCTTCTCTATTTAATTAATGTTGCTAATTTTTTCCAATAAAAATGGTGAAAAATGATACATTCGTGTATTATAAGTTTTATTCTTCTCAATTAAACTTAAGAGTAACCACGTTCCTCTAGAATCTTCACTGACAATGTACAAAAAGCTTTTCCTTGGATAGAGGTTAGAAATAATTAGTGGATATCAAATCTTTGAAGAGAAAAATGTGAAAATATTAGTAACATATTATTATTCTAATTAATTAAAATAACTGGAGAAATAGGCTGCAGTGTTAGTGGCAGAAGTATAGTTTCAAAAGTGTTGCATTGCATTAGTATAATTTTTTTTTTTTTTTTGGTACAAGCAGATTTGAAGGGCGTGAAAGCCCTTATGGATTGTAAACACAAATCACAGGCTCTGGCCACGGGTACAAGTAGTAAAATCTGTAACAGTTGATCCATTGATTCTGCCCACTCAGGTGGAAACCAATTCTTTGTAAGTGAACGTGGTTCTGAATTTATATAGGAGACCAAAGCATGCAATGAACAGACGGAGTCACTATGCTGCTAAGGTCTATTTGAGGATAACATTATCTGGCTGGCAAGTTTGTGAGTATGGTTTA
>NW_023216555.1:0-623 GCF_002007445.2 Ailuropoda melanoleuca
AGGAACAGACTACACGTCAACTCTTTCAAAGTGGCTGATACTTCAGTTACAGGTACTTCTGTAGATTTCCAAAGGGACCAAGAGGAGGCGGGCAACCATAGGAAAGAGCAAGTTGGGATGACCGTCCTGGGGGACAGGCATTGCCTTGTGTTACCCTCACGAGGATGAGGATATAGATATGGATCCCACCTACCCAAGCAGACAGTCAGCTCTCCAAATGCCTCTGGTCTTCCAAGTTTCTAGAGCATTCTCAGAACCAACCTTTGTACATAGCAAGTGGTCAGCAGGTATTACTTGGTTGCTTGCAAAGGAGAGTCATGGCGGGGAGAAAGAATGTTACTTGGTGAAATCTAGGCTGAAGGTAGGCTGAGTTTGTGTGGTTAACTTTTATGACTTCTTAAGCAGTCACTAACATTTAAAAATCAGGAGATTTCAAATATAATTCTAGGTCTTTTACTCCTGTGGGAAACTGGCCCAACAGGCGAACCCATACTCTTGCAGGCAATAGGCATTCATTTTTTTAAAAAGATTTTATTTATTTATTTGACAGAAAGAGAGAGAGAGACAGCCAACGAGAGAGGGAACACAAGCAGGGGGAGTGGGAGAGGAAGAAGCAGGCTCCC
>NW_023216556.1:0-623 GCF_002007445.2 Ailuropoda melanoleuca
AAAAGCCTGGGCGCTTGTCAATTCATAGCCTACAAGTTACCTGTTGTAAATTTAGTTTATAATAGTGTAATTAGCTGCCACACAGCCATATTGTCTAAATGCTCGTCCTCCTGTTGGGAGCTTGACAGTTTGAATGCCACAGAATATCAATACCGATCTTTTACAACCCTTCGCCAGAGCAGCCTCGGGATACGCTGAGCTGGCGTGGTAACTGCATTAGAGAATTGAGTTTGTTCTCTTTCAGAAGACAAATATACTATCTTTGAAACCACTTACAAGGAAAAAAATAGACATTAAATGCTAGTGTCTAACACCAAACAAAACTTGTTAATAAGGGTAACGTGGCCATGTAAAAGATACGGGATCTTGAAACTCCAAGAGAAAATGGTAGCTATGAGAGGCAAACCCCAAATTCATGACAGACGACATGCTTAGAGAAAGAAAATGTGCGTGGAGGGGGAATGATTGCAGCTGATAACAGTCAAATCTAATGCAGTGTTGTAATATGTAATAACAACAGTGAAATAAATGTGTTTGTAGCTCCTTAGATGACTAAGGGTATGGATGGAGTTTTCTGAAATACTGTAGGGTCCAGCAGAATGCAGCTGAGCCTAGAAATTAAC
>NW_023216557.1:0-623 GCF_002007445.2 Ailuropoda melanoleuca
AAACAAAACAGATGAACACAGAAGGAGGGAAGAAAAAAAATAAGATGAAATCAGAGAGGGAGACAAACCATGAGAGACTCAACTCTAGGAAACAAACTGAGGGTTGCCAGAGGTGGGGTAAGTGGGGGATGCGGTAAGTGGGTGATGGGCATTAAGGAGGGCACATGATGGAATGAGCACTGGGTGTTATATACAACTGACGAATCACTAAACTCTACCTCTGAAGCTAATAATATACTATATGGTAATTAATGGATTTAAAATAAATTAAAAAATCAAACTAAAAAAAAAAATCAATCAATTGCTTTGAGTAGAGATTTCCTCTGTAATGTGAGTGGGCCAGCTGAAGGTATAAATAGAACAAAAGACTGACCTAGCATGAACAGGAAGGAACTTGGCAGCTGGTGGTCTTGAGACTTGAGTTACAGTCCCTGCTCTGTCCTGGGCCTCCAGCCTGTTGGGCCACCTTGTAGACTTGGGATTTGCCAACTTCCATAATCATGGGAGTCAGCCTGTGAACATAACCCTTCATCTCCTCTCTCCCTCCCTCTCACACACACAAACATATATATAATTATGTAATTATACAATTATATATATAAATATATAGTATAAATATATAT
>NW_023216558.1:0-4783 GCF_002007445.2 Ailuropoda melanoleuca
ATATACTGAAAAACTAAAATTAATAGCATAGGTATAATACAAAAGTACTCACAATGCCTGAATGTTAAAATTTAAGACAAAAGAAAAAGTCTCACTTTGACAACCAACCCATTTCATTACTTTAAATGGATAATGTGACATTTAGAAAGTAACACCTCAATAAACTGACCATACAAATGGAAACATCAAACTTCCTGCTATTAGCAACTTCCGTGTAGAATAAATACAATCAGACATCTGAATAAAATTATGATGGTAACACCTTACCATTCAGTTCAGTTTCTTTTTAACAGTTACCACATAATTTTAAATAGGTACTAGAGAAAAAACGAGTCAACACTTAGCAACACATCTTCTGATCATGAAAAGCTGCACTAAGAAACATGAAGTAACAGCATCATTGTTATTGGAGCACCTGGAATACCCACAGGAGAAAAGAGAGGAAGACATAAATATGTACATTTATCTGGGTGCCACATGGTAGTGATTTTCTCTAAAGATGTCGAGAAATGCAAATAAAAGATAAAAGTTGAAATTGAGATCACCTAATGTTCATGTATAAAATCAGTATTTTTACGAATCTTTATCTTCATTACATGCTTGGGAAAAAATCAAGAGAAAGTCATAATTTCTTTTGAACAATGTTTCTCGAAGAATGTGTATCTAAATTCACAATGATTAAGCTCAGAAGGCATGATATGACTAGGTCCTGTACCTGAAGGAATGCAATCATGAATTGTACAGAACAGGACAGCTCATTAAACTGCAGAGTAATCGGAATAGGTGAGTAAAATGAAAATGACACTGTGACATGTCTGGGACATTCCCCGATGATGGCCAGGGAGCAGTTAATGGAGCGCAGTTAGTATCTGTTCAACTAGCGGTCACTGCTGTTACTCAGACTTGAAGCATGTATTTTAATTACTCACTCTTTGTACCCAGTAGGGCGACTGTCACCAATAATAGTAAACACAGGATCCCAAGAATCACTGAAATGAGATGCCAGGGCACTGAAAACCCTTTAAATAAAAAGAAAGATAATCGTCAGGGGCAGAGCCTTGCCCACTACGAACCTTAACCTGGGATACCATTTGAAACAAAGAGACAATCTTCTCTAAAAATTTTAGAGAAATATATCAAAGAAATTGATTTAAATTTTGGAACCTAGTAATTACAGTTATAAAGTCTCAGATTTCTGATGCCATACACCCATCGTAGAAAACCTACACACAAGAACAGTCCTCTAGGATTTTAAAAGCACTTCCCCTACAGATGGCACAGGTGGCGTAACGTATAGAGTTGTCCAAGCGCTATGCTCTACACCTGAAATTCACATACATTGTGCGTCAACTAGAAGTCAATGAAAAAATTCAGCCAAGTTTAAGAAAAAAGCACTGATGGCAATAGACATAATACACATTTATAAGAATCCACCCTGACATGTATACTCCTTCCTGGGATCACAACTAACCACGGAGAGGAAGGAAAAAGCAGTCATTATTCTTGAAGAATTGGTAGCCAACAGTGGATATTATGGGGCTGGAAATTTAATTGGGGTCCATCCTTAAAAGAGTTTCTAGAAATCAACTGCACTTTCTTTTTCATCAATCCTATTTTTCCCTAGACAATATTACATTTATCTTCCTACTTTTGAGGTCCTCGGTCTGAAAATTCTATCTCTGATTGTCACTAAATTAAGACAGTAAAAGTCATTCTCAATTTACAGTTTGTGACAATATTTGAAGGTAGAGAGCAGGAACAGAAAAGAGAACAGAAGCAGTGCCTGGGTGGCTCAGTTGGTTAAGCATCTGCCTTCTGCTCAGGTCATGATCCCAGGGTACTAGAATGGAGCCCCTGGTGGGCTCCCTCCTCAGCTGGGAAGTCTGCTGCTTCTCCCTCTCTCTGCCTGCCACTCCCCCTGCTTGTGTGCTCTCTCTTTCTCTGTTAAATAAATAAATACTAAAGACAACACCAAAAAGTGAACACTCCTGTTGAATAAATTTCTGTAACTTCTTTGCCAATTAAGGATTGGTAATTATTGGGACACCTGGGTGGCTCAGTCAGTTAAGCATCTGCTTTCAGCTCAAGTCATGATCCCAGGATCCTGGGATCAAGTTCTGCATCAGGCCCCTTGCTCAATGGGGAGCCTGCTTCTCCCTCTGCCTGCCGCTCCCCCTCCTTATGCTCTCTCTCTCTCTCTCTCTTCTGACAAATAAATTAACAAAATCTTTTTTTAAAAAGCCTTTAAAATAAAAAGGGGAAAATAAAGGATTGGTAAATGGTTAAGACACCAAAAAAATTTTTGTCTAAATAAAAACATTGTTTCTAACAAATATTTTCATTTCTCAAACATTCTCTAAGACTTTTATTTCTCTGGGAAATGCAATGTTTTCTTGAGACTCTAATCTGAACTTTACTTTTTAAACCCCTCACAAATTCCTCTTGACACTTTGAATAAAAACATTTTATTAGTTTTGCAAATTGAAAACAATTCATTAATGTCTCCATTCTCACAATTAAAAAAAAAAAAGACTTGTTCTGCCACTCTACACCATTATGGTTTCCTTTACCATTTGAGAACCTGAAGGACAGGCAGGAACCTTTTTCAAATGTCAAAGTTTGACAATCCTTAAGAGATGCTTAAGACATATTACCTGTATCATCAGTTTTCCCAGGCCTTTGAGTCCCACCTGGCCTTAATCTATTTGGTGACTCTGAAGGAGACCGAAGAAATCTCAGGGTGGAATAAATCACTTGCTCATTGCTCATCTCTACGGTAAGAAGGGAACTATGTTTTGCATTAAAACCTCACAACAGGATGATTTCTGTCAAAAGAAAAATTAAAATGTCAGGCTGTGGAAACGTACCAGGGACATACCTAGAGGCTTGCGTGTGTATCTGTATGTGTGAATGCGTGTTTAACTCCTTCCAGTGCCCAAAGCATGTGGACTGAGCCTGATTTATACCAAAAAAGGAAAAACTTACAATACTTCTGTTAAACTCATTTATACTCCTAGTGATTACTGACATCATTATTAAAAAATAAGGAAAGAGTTTTTTTAATCTCCCAATAGATTGAATAGGCTGGGTCCTATTCACCCAGCCAATTTAGCTCAAAATGTTCAACATACATATACAAATGTTGGGCAAAATTGGCACCAGTATAAATCACTGAGACACTTTAAAACTATCAATTCAAAAAACAAAAATTCTGTTTTTGAAATTCTGAAAAAAAATATAAATATCTTGGCTTAAAACGGTTATAATACACATGTTCAGATCTACATATGAATATTTAAAAGTTCTTGCATTCTTTTCAGTTATGACATGACTCTACCAGAGTGTTTCCAAAGTACAATCCATACACCATCTGCAAAGAATTATTAAAGGTTAACATGGCAGATTGGTCAACAATCCAGACTCCAGTGCCCTGTGCAAGATGTGCTGAGTAAAAATCTCTCCGTTGAAGCCCAGTCGCCTGTATTTTTAATCCCAAAAGATACCATATGTATTTGAATATTAGAAATAATTTTCTAGTGTATGTTGCCAGAGAAGCCTCCAGAAAATAAAATTTGTCAACACACAGTCATTAGTTAATATCCATAAAAGATTCAATCTCTTAATGGATATCAATGTAAAGAGAAATTATTAAATACTAAGGTTTTCAATTTTACCTTGCTTCTTATAGGAGTCGTGTGAAAAGAAACAGATAATGTGGAAAACAAATTGCACATGTAACTATATCGCTTTAAATTTTCTATTAATTTACAAAATTTTCTAAACTTAATCACATTTTCCCTAATTTCCATTATACAGCCCTTTAGGGTGGATAATATGTACATCATTCAACACAAAGCAAAAGTCACAGTGTAGAGAGAAAAAGAAAATAACTTTTCGTGAATGTTGCACTACAGTTTTCATATCCTTTACAGTTAATGCAGTTCTAACGCATTCAATAGAAAATACTTTTCTATCACTTCCATATTCACGCCAAGCCATTTATAATCAAATGCCACCTTCCTAGAATCTTTTTTTCCCAGAATCTCTTCTTTATAAGTGGCACGAGTAGGACGCTCAGATAACAGAGATCTGGGGGAAGAGAAGCAGACGTTACCTGTGTCTATGCCACGCAGGGTGGCAGGTGGAGAAAGCTGACCCAGAAAAGAGGAGGAAGAAGCTGGCCTTTCTGGTCCTGGTCCCTTTTGTGCGTGAGGGCTGTAAGACAGCAGGCAGAAATGATTGTTTCTGAATGGTACTCCCACTCAGAAATTTACTGCCCCTCCTCTTGACCAAGTGCTGAAAGGAAACTGTATGAAAAGGCTGATGTTGAGGTATATCTTCTTCCATTTCAACTAACCAACCACTCCATGCTCCTTGCGAAATAACGTTCAAAATCAGTGTCTGAGGACTGAAAATATAAGCGAACACAGCTTTGGAAAAAATAAGAACTAACATCTTAAACAAAAACTAGCATATTTAAAAGAAACTACAAGCAAAAACAAATGATTAAAATGTAAGTACACATATACCTAAGAAATCTTAGCACTAAATTCTTTAACTCATTAATAGCCTGTCTGTTAGAAACTTTCTCTTACATGTTGCTATTTGGAAAAAAAATTCTTTTTTCCATTTATGTGTCCTACAGATATATATAATTTAGAAATTGTTTTAAAACATCCATAATTCCACTATAAAAATTTTGGTGTATATTCTTCCTCTTTTTTATCATCACACTATGATTACTATGAAAGTTAGCATTATTCCATACATATTTTTGATTTAT
>NW_023216559.1:0-10372 GCF_002007445.2 Ailuropoda melanoleuca
TATTTATATATATATATATTTATTATTATTATTTTTTAGTTTGGGGGGCAGAGGAAGAGAGGGAGAAAGAGAATCCCAAGCAGGCTCTATGCTCAGTGCAGAGCCTGACACAGGACTTCATCTCACGACCCTGAGATCACAATCTGAGCCAAAATCAAGAGTCAGATACTCAACTAACTTAGCCACCTAGGTTCCCAAAGAAATAATTTATTTTTAAACAGTTTAACAATTCAACCCATTTTTAAATTTACCTGAGCCCCAAAGGCTCCGTTCAACTGCAGGGAAACTTGAAATTTTTATTCCCATGCATTTCCTTCTATTCTTGCTAACTGTACATACAGTACTTATGGCCACTTAAATAACATCCTGGGGTATTTTTTACTTCCCCTCTTCTCTTGCACTCTATATCTAAAGATCCACCTGGTCTGATAAAATCTAACATACAGACCTCTCGCCATTATCCTAGTTCAGAGTCTCATTTTATATATACTATATGATATAAACTTTAAGAAAAGAGAGCTAACAGACAAAGGATGACAATGTCAAAGTTAAGGCTAATTATTTCAGTGGTTACATACTTACTAGCTAAAGCACATGATATATTCAGGAACAAAGTATAACAAAACTTCAGGTTATTCTGTATATTTCATTCAATTGCTTTTTAAATTGAAACTGATTTGCAGCTGGCCCAGTTAAAACCTTTGAAACATCTCAATGCAGTGCATGCCTAATTTCTCTGACAAACATTTGGAAGATCTTATTTTATCAGGAGAGGCTCGGGATTCTGAGGAGGTTAAGATGGTGGAGGAGTAGGGGACCCCTTTTTCAGCCGGTCCCCTGAGTCGAGTTGGATAGGTACCAGACCATTCTGAACATCTACGGAATCAGCCTGAGACGCAGGAAGATACATCTGGATCTCTACAAATGAACATCTCCAGCACTGAGTATTGAGGTACGAAGTGGGGAGCCGTGAAACCGCACACAGATATCGGAAGATAAACAGAAGGGGGAGGGAGCCACCGCATTCGGGCGCTGGGAAGCGGTAGCCACCTGCACGGGGGAGCCAGCGGACTTGCGGAGGGCACCTGCAATAGAGCAGACTGAGACTGTGAGCGGGGAGCACACACCACCAGAGTGAAATGGAGCTCTGGTGTGCTCACTGGAACCAGACTGAGACAGGGAGCTCTGGGAGCGTGCAGGGGAGGCTGGCGGCTGGCGGCTGGTGGTGTTAGAAACACAAAGGACAGAGACGTGACAGCCCTGCAAGTAAGGTCTGGGATGCTGGCGGTGGGGCGCACATCCCGGGATGCTGCAGGGTTGAGCAGCACAAACAGTAACAGAGTTAAAGTAGCCAGAACATCAGTGGAGAACGGTCCGCGATCCCTCTGTTCTGAGACAGAGGCTGAGATTCGGCCACTGCTGCTCTGACTCTCAGAAGAGGCATAGCAAACAGCCAGGGAAAGCCGCCAGAGAACAAAAGCCTGGAAATACCGGCTCACAGGGTGCCCATCCCCATCCCCCCTCGCAGGGGACATGGAGACTCTACCCAAACAGGGTTGCCTGAGTATTGGCATGGCAGGCCCCTTCCCCAGAAGGCAGGCTGAAAAATCAAGAAGCCCACATCCCTAAGATCCCTATAAAACAAGGGCACACGGCCTGGGTCCCGGTCAATAATTTGGGCTCTGGACAACCCCTCAACCTCTCCTTTTCAGAATGACAAGAAGGAGAAATCCCCCTCAGCAAAGAAAAGACAATGAGTCTGTGGCCTCTGCCACAGAACTAATGGATATGGATATAACCAAATTATCAGAAATGGAATTCAGAGTAACAATGGTCAAGATGATGTGTAGACTTGAAAAAAGTATTAACGAAAATGTTAATGAGAATATAGAATCTCTAAGGGCGGAAATGAGAGCGAATCTGGCAGAAATTTAAAATTCTATAAGCCAAATGCAGTCAAAACTAGAAGCTCTGACGGCCAGAGTGAATGAGGCAAAAGAACGTATCAGCGAATTGGAGGATGGGTTAGTAGAAGAAAAAGCTAAAATAGAATCTGGACTTAAAAAAATCCATGCTCAAGAATGTAGGCTATGGGAGATTACTGACTCAATGAAACGATCCAATGTTAGAATCATTGGCATCCCTGAGGAGGTGGAGAAAAACAGAGGTCTAAAAGAGATATTTGAACAAATTGTAGCTGAAAACTTCCCTAATCTAGCAAGGGAAACAAGCATTCGTGTCCAAGAGGCAGAGAGGACCCCATCCAAGCTCAACCAGGACAAACCTACGCCACGGCATGTCATAGTGCAATTCGCAAATATTAGATCCAAGGATACAGTATTGAAAGCGGCCAGGGCAAAGAAATTTCTCACGTACCAAGGCAAAGGTATCAGGATTACGTCAGACCTGTCTACAGAGACCTGGAATGAGAGAAAGGCTTGGGGGGGCATTTTTAAAGCTCTTTCAGAGAAAAACATGCAGCCAAGGATCCTTTATCCAGCAAAGCTGTCATTCAGAATTGATGGAGAAATAAAGACGTTCCAAAATCGCCAATCATTAACCAATTTCGTAACCACGAAACCAGCCCTACAGGAGATATTAAGGGGGGCTCTATAAAGGTAAAAAGGCCCCAAGAGTGATACAGAGCAGCAAGTCACAACCGATACAAAGACTTTAAAGAGAAATGGCATCATTAAAATCATATCTGTCAATATTCAGTCTCAATATAAATGGCCTAAATGCTCCCATAAAATGCCACAGGGTTGCAGATTGGATAAAAAGACATGACCCATCCATTTGCTGTCTACAAGAGACTCATTTTGAACCCAAAGATGCATTCAGACTTAGAGTAAGGGGATGGAGTACCATCTTCCACGCAAATGGACCTCAAAAGAAAGCTGGAGTAGCAATTCTCATATCAGATAGACTGGATTTTAAACTAGAGGCCATAGAGAGAGATACAGAAGGGCACTATATTATTCTTAAAGGAAGTATTCAACAAGTGGATATGACAATTATTAATATATATGCCCCCAACAGGGGAGCAGCAAGATACACAAGCCAACTCTTAACCAAAATAAAGAGACATATAGATAAGAACACAGTAATAGTAGGGGACCTCAACACCCCACTATCAGAAATAGACAGAACACCCTGGCAAAAACTAAGCAAAGAATCAAAGGCTTTGAATGCCATACTCGACGAGTTGGACCTCATAGATATATATAGAACACTACACCCCAGAACCAAAGAATACTCATTCTATTCAAATGCCCATGGAACATTCTCAAGAATAGATCATGCTCTGGGACACAAAACAGGTCTCAGCCAATACCAAAAGATTGAAATTATCCCCTGCATATTCTCAGACCACAACGCTCTGAAATTGGAACTCAACCACAAGGAAAAACCTGGAAGAAACTCAAACACTTGGAGGCTAAGAACCATCCTGCTCAAGAATGACTCGATAAACCAGGAAATCAAAAAACAAATTAAACAATTTATGGAGACCAACGAGAATGAATACACAACGGTCCAAAACCTATGGGATACTGCAAAGGCAGTCCTAAGGGGGAAATACATAGCCATCCAAGCCTCACTCAAAAGAATAGAAAAATCTAAAATGCAGTTTCTATATTCTCACCTCAAGAAACTGGAACAGCAACAGAGGGACAGGCCTAACCCACTGACAAGGAAGGAGTTGACCAAGATTAGAGCAGAAATNCAACTCTTAACCAAAATAAAGAGACATATAGATAAGAACACAGTAATAGTAGGGGACCTCAACACCCCACTATCAGAAATAGACAGAACACCCTGGCAAAAACTAAGCAAAGAATCAAAGGCTTTGAATGCCATACTCGACGAGTTGGACCTCATAGATATATATAGAACACTACACCCCAGAACCAAAGAATACTCATTCTATTCAAATGCCCATGGAACATTCTCAAGAATAGATCATGCTCTGGGACACAAAACAGGTCTCAGCCAATACCAAAAGATTGAAATTATCCCCTGCATATTTTGAAATTGGAACGCTTTGAAATTGGAACTCAACCACAAGGAAAAATTTGGAAGAAACTCAAACACTTGGAGACTAAGAACCATCCTGCTCAAGAATGACTCGATAAACCAGGAAATCAAAAAACAAATTAAACAATTTATGGAGACCAACGAGAATGAATACACAACGGTCCAAAACCTATGGGATACTGCAAAGGCAGTCCTAAGGGGGAAATACATAGCCATCCAAGCCTCACTCAAAAGAATAGAAAAATCTAAAATGCAGTTTCTATATTCTCACCTCAAGAAACTGGAACAGCAACAGAGGGACAGGCCTAACCCACACACGAGGAAGCAGTTGACCAAGATTAGAGCAGAAATCAATGAATTAGAAACGAGGAGTTCAGTAGAGCAGATCAGATCAACACAACTAGAAGCTGGTTCTTTGAGAGAATTAATAAAATTGACAGACCTCTGGCAAGACTTATCCAAAAGAATAGAGAAAGGACTAAGATTATTAAAATTATAACTGAAAACGGAGAGGTCACGACCAGCACCATTGAAATTGCAAGGATAATTAGAAACTTTTATCAACAGCTATATGCCAAAAAACTAAACAATCTGGAAGAGATGGAGGCCTTCCTGGAAACCTATAAACTAAAAGACGGAAACAGGAAGAAATTGATTTTTTAAACAGGCCAATTAATTATGAAGAGATTGAGTCAGTGATAAACAACCTTCCAAATAATAAAACTCCAGGCCCAGACGGTTTTCCTGGGGAATTCTACCAAACATTCAAAGAAGAAATAATACCTATTCTCCTAAAGCTATTTCAAAAAATAGAAACAGAAGGAAAGCTACCAAACTCATTCTATGAGGCTAATATTACCTTGATCCCCAAACCAGGCAAAGACCCCCTCAAAAAGGAGAATTACAGACCGATTTCTCTAATGAATATGGATGCCAAAATCCTCAACAAGATCCTTGCTAATAGAATCCAACAGTACATTAAAAGGATTATCCATCATGACCAAGTGGGATTCATACCTGGGATGCAAGCATGGTTCAACACTCGCAAATCAATCAATGTGATACATCATATCAACAAGAAAAGACTCAAGAACCATATGATCCTCTCAATTGATGCAGAAAAAGCATTTGACAAAATACAGCATCCTTTCCTGATTAAAACCCTTCAGAGTGTAGGAATAGAGGGTACATTTCTCAATCTCATAAAAACCATCTATGAAAAGCCTACAACGAATATCATTCTCAATGGGGAAAAGCTGGAAGCCTTTCCCTTAAGATCAGGAACACGACAAGGATGCCCACTCTCGCCACTATTATTCAACATAGTACTAGAATTCCTTGCAACAGCAATCAGACAACAAAAAGGGATAAAATATATCCAAATCGGCAAAGAAGAAGTCAAACTGTCTCTCTTCGCAGATGACATGATACTCTATATGGAAAACCCAAAGGAATCCACTCCCAAACTATTAGAAGTTATAGAACAATTCAGTAAGGTGGCAGGATACAAAATCAATGCCCAGAAATCAGTTGCATTTCTATACACGAATAACGAGACTGAAGAAAGAGAAATTAGGGAATCCATCCCATTTACAATAACACCAAAAACCATACGTTACCTTGGAATTAACTTAACCAGAGACGTAAAGGACCTATATGCTAGAAACTATAGATCACTTTTGAAAGATATTGAGGAAGACATAAAAAGATGGAAAAATATTCCATGCTCATGGATTGGAAGAATTAACATAGTTAAAATGTCCATTCTACCCAGAGCAATCTACACTTTCAATGCTATCCCGATCAAAATACCAATGACATTTTTCAAGGAACTGGAACAAATAGTCCTTAAATTTGTATGGAACCAGAAAAGGCCCCGAATCTCCAAGGAACTGTTGAAAAGGAAAAACAAAGCTGGGGGCATCACAATGCCGGATTTCGAGCTGTACTACAAAGCTGTGATCACAAAGACAGCATGGTACTGGCACAAAAACAGACACATCGACCAATGGAACAGAATAGAGAACCCAGAAATGGACCCTCGGCTCTTTGGGCAACTAATCTTTGATAAAGCAGGAAAAAACATCCGGTGGAAAAAAGACAGTCTCTTCAATAAATGGTGCTGGGAACATTGGACAGCTACATGCGAAAGAATGAAACTTGACCACTCTCTCACACCATACACAAAGATAAACTCCAAGTGGATGAAAGACCTCGATGTGAGACAGGAATCCATCAAAATCCTAGAGGACAACATAGGCAGCAACCTCTACGACATCAGCCAAAGCAATCTTTTTCATGACACATCTCCAAAGGCAAGAGAAACAAAAGATAAAATGAACTTGTGGCACTTCATCAAGATAGAAAGCTTCTGCACAGGCAAGGAAACAGTCAAAAAATGAAGAGGCAGCCCATGGAATGGGAGAATATATTTGCAAATGGTGCTCTAGATAAAAGACTGGTATCCAAGATCTACAAAGAACTTCTCAAACTCAATACGTGAGAAACAAATAAACAAATCATAAAATGGGCAGAAGATATGAACAGACACTTTTCCAATGAAGACATNTAAATGACACATGAAAAAATGTTCAAAATCATTAGCAATCAGGGAAATTCAAATCAAAACCTCACTGAGATACCACCTTATGCATGTTAGAATGGCAAAAATTGACAAGCAAGAAACAACAATTGTTGGAGAGGATGTGGAGAAAGGGGATCCCTCCTACATTGTTGGAGATTTAATACATATCCTTTTAAAACTCTTAAAAAATTAATGGGGAGGGAGCACTTTGTTAGTTTTGAAACACTACCCTGACACCAAAACCAGACAAGAATATCACATATACAACAGAAAGTCACAGACCAATATCACTGATGTCCCTGATGAAAAAATTATTGGCAAAATATTAGCAAACTGAATTCAATAATACATTAAATGGAACATAAGCCATGATCAAGTCCAGAGCTCTGGATCAAGTCCAGAGATCCAAGGATGGATCAGTGCCCACAGATTAATCAACATGACATACCACATTAACAAAATGAAGGATTAAAATCATGTGATCTTAAGAGATGCAGAAAAATCATTTGACAAATTCAATATCCATTCATATCCAAACTCAACCAAGTGCGTAAAGATAATAAAGGCCACATATGACACACCCACAGCTAACAATTTTTCCTCTAAGATCAGAAACAAGAAGAGGATTGCACACTCTTGCCATTTATTATTCATCACAGTACTGGAGGTCCTAGCAACAGCAATTAAGCAAGAAAAAGAAATAGAAGGTATCCAAGGAAGGAAGAACTATAAAATTATCACTATTTGCAGTTGAAACAATACTATATAAAGAAAATCAAAAAGACTTCATCAAATGTGTTAGAACTAATAAATGGATTTAGTAAAGTAGGAGGATACAAAATTAAGATAACAGAAATCTGTGGCATTTCTGTACATGAATTGTGAATTATCAGAAAGAGGAATTAAGAAAACAGTCTCATTTAGAACTGCACCAAAAAGAATAAAATACCTCGGAATAAATTTAACCAAGGAGGTGAAAGATCTGTACACTGAAAACTAGGACATTGATGAAAGAAATTGAAGAAGACAGAAATAAATGGGAAGATAGTCCATGCTCATGGAGGGAAGAATTAATTTTGTTAAAATGTCCATACTACCCCAAGCACTCTACAGATTCAGTTCAGTCCCTCTCAAAATTCCAAAGGCATTTTTCATGGAACAAGAACAAATAATTCTAAAATTTGTATGGAAACACAGAAGATCCCAAATAGCCAAAGCAATCTTGAGAAAGAAGAACGAGAGAAGAGAATTCTCCAAAGAAGACATACAGATGACCAAAGACCCATGAAAAGATGTTCAACATCACTCATCATCAGGGAAATGCAAATTAAAATCAGAAGGACATGAATAAACATTTCTTAAATGTTGACTGTTGTATCATTATATAATGACCCTCTATCTCTTTTTTTACTATTTTTGGCTTAAAGTCTATTTTGTCTAATAGAAGTATAGCTACCCCTGCTTCCAGAACAGACCAATAAGACCTCAGGGAGGTAAAAGTAGTTCATATTTATATGATATATACAAAGTGTTCCTTCATTTCATTTGCCTCAGGGTTATATTAACTCATGTATCCAGACCACTGGAACATCCCCAGAATATCTCATTGGCCTATCATACTGACACCACGCTGCTTTGACATGATGAGCAGTGAGACATTTTTGACCATCACAACTGAGGATGCTCCTGGCATCTAGTGGGTAGATGTCAGGAATGCTGCTAAACATCCTACCATACACAAGAGAGGCCCCCACAACAAAGAATGATCCAACCCAATATGTCCATGGTACAAGGTTGAGAAACCCTGTCCTACACTGAGTACTCCTTTCATCCAGATACCTTGGGGACACTAAAGAAAGCAAGACTTAAGCTGGCCCAGAGCAGATGAGTGGTGCAGCAGGTGCAAGCTGTGCTTTAAGAAGCCCCGCTGCTTTGGTCATAGGATCCAGCAGACCCTGTGCTAGTCATGGTGTCAGTGGTGGGGAAGAGTGGTGCTGTGGATCTTAGCGCAAGCTCCAGTAGGAGAATCATAGTGCAGGCCCTTGGGGTTCTGATACTGATTCTCCACCAGAAGCTTGCCTGTAGAGGAGTCCTATAGTAGACAGAGGTGAAGAAATGACTTGGTTTTAGTATTCCCTCTGTGCTCAGTCATTGGCTGGAAACAGCCTGGTAGGCACAAGGCCTCAGTGTGAGCACTATGGTGGATATGAAAATGTAGCGGCTGGCTGCATTCTGAGCTATAGCTCAACTGTGTTCTCAGGTTAGGTCCTTTTTTTTTTTTTTAAGATTTTATTTATTTATTTGTCAGAAAGTGAGAACACACAAGCAGGGGGAGCGGCAGGCAGAGGGAGAAGCAGGCTCCCCACTGACCAAGGAGCCCAATGTGGGACTCGATCCCAGGACACTGGGATCATGACCGAAGCAGAAGGCAGACACTTAATCAACTGAGCCACCTATGCATCCCCACATTAGGTCCTCTTGAAGACAAATCTGAACAGTGCTACTCCATGGCCTCTATATTAGTCTGGATCCAATTAGAAGACAGGAATGATATAGTATTTTTTTTAAAGATTTTTTTATTTATTTGACAGAGAGGCAGCGAGAGAGGGAACACAAGCAGGGGGAGTGGGAGAGGGAGAAGCAGGCTTCCTGCTGAGCAGAGAGCCTGATGTGCGGCTGGATCCCAGAACGCTGGGTTCATGACCTGAGCCGAAGGCAGACACTTAATGACTGAGCCATCCAGGCGCCCCAAGGAATGATATAGTATTTTAAACAGTGGAACTTTAATATAAAGAATTACTAAACTATGATGAGTAAGTAATTAAAGGATGGAAAGAGAATTCTGAAGGGTACCCTAGGGCTGAAAGAGAGCACCCCAAAAGGGCTAACTTGGGCAGGGTGTTCAAAGTTGTTGAAGAAGGTATGATTGCAGCACAGTGAATGGCAGAGAAGTTTGAGTCCTGTGTGTCTGACTTCCTCTGTGTATCCAATTGCCAAGCTCAACTCATTTGTGTCATAGCAGATTGTTGCTGTTTATCTGGAGATTGAGCCCTGGCCCTGGCCCATGTTCTGGTGTGCTGCTGCCCTTCTTGTTCCTTCTGCACCAACATCAGAAGTACTCTGCCCTAGCTGCGTACAGCCAGAGCACGCAGTCCCGCCCCCAGCCAGTGACCCTTCGAAAATGGATACCATGCCCCTAGCAAATGCTCTTGACATGCGACTCTCTCTGTGCACCCAGTCCTCAGCCTTAACTCTGCTGTATCCTTAAGGTGTCTGTTGCATCCTGCTGCACATGGATATGATACACTGGAGGCCTAGCACTGCTCTGCTTGCTGGTAGGGGGTCTCGTTGTGCCCTGACACTCTCTATACATCCATTTGTCAGACAGGGTTCCCTGCACTCCTGAAGGACATTTCCTGCTTGCATGATGACTAGCATGGACCAGCTTTGGCCTGGACAGCTCAGTGGACTGCAACCACACCTCCTTCAATGAGTTCTGAATCCCAGCCTTGGGAGTCACCCATTTGGGTAATCTTTCTTGGGTAATCTTGCACCCTAGGGCATTTGGATTNAAGATGTGTGTTGCATCTTGCTGCACGTGGATATGATACACCAGAGGCCTAGCACTGCTCTGCTGGTAGGGGGGCTTGTTGTGCCCTGACACTCTCTACACATCCATTTATCAGACGGGCTTCCCTGCACTCCTGAAGGACATTTCCTGCTTGCATGATGACTAGCATGGACCAGCTTTGG
>NW_023216560.1:0-623 GCF_002007445.2 Ailuropoda melanoleuca
TACAGATGAAGAAATTGAGGCACAAAAGGTTAACTAATTTGCCCAGAGTGACACAGCTAGTAAACAGCAGAGCCAGACTTTGAACCCAAGCTTCCCTTTCCCTAACTCCAGAGCCCATGTTTGTAAACCTTATCCTACATTGCTTCATGAAGTTTTCATAACAGTGACTATATGGAGACAACAGAACCATTAAAACTACATCTAAATTGCAATTCATTTTTCCAAATTTGAGCTAGAGCGATGTTAGAAAAGAAAATTTTTTAAAAGGTAAGAGTGAAAATATGTCATTAAAGTACCACCAAATAAATTTTAGTCTTTTAGAAACACATTAAAGTAAAATAGAAAAGCATTTGATTATCTCCAAGATTTTCCTCCACATCTTGCTTAAAATGGTATTTGGTTTGCAGCCTGTGGCAGACAGACCCCATGATCCCCACCTCCTGGAATTCACACCCTTAGGTAATCCTCTCCCATTAAGTGTGAGCAGGACCTGTGACTGGCTTCTAGGCAACAGAATATAATAAAGATGATGGGATGTCACTTTGGTTAGGTTATATTTTTTAAGACCATCTTGCTAGCACACTCATTCTAAAGACTCTGCCTGTTTGCCGTGGTGAAATAAG
>NW_023216561.1:0-623 GCF_002007445.2 Ailuropoda melanoleuca
TATTCTTACATCTGAAGGGCGATAATGTCCCTTCACACGTACGCGCAGTGACTCAAGATTACACTTGGCTGGCAACACCGTGAGCCGCCAATTCCAGGCCCCGCCGCTCCAAAGGGATTAATTAGAGATGTCTAAGGTGTTTAGGGGAACGCAGCGGCCAACATAAACACAAAGGCCGCCACCTCAGCCCGTGTACCATCCCCCGGCACTTTGCAGATGAGTTTTATTGGTGAGATTTTAAACATTTGAAGCTTATAGTTTGTTTCTTTTTCGTTCTGTAGCTCAGAGTTTGTTTCTCTTTCTTCTTATTTTTGGTTCAGTGTCTGCCTTTGGGTCCTCGTATAAAGGAGACTTTTATCCACCTAGCTCTTGTAATCCCACCAGTTTTGGCCGAAGTACAGTGGTAGTTAGCCTTTCATAGCAGAACAAACTATACTTGGACATCGTTCAAATCATATTTTCCCAAACGTAGCAGTTATGTGCTGTAAAAATAAAATTCCATCAATGTATGCCCTCCTTTAAGATATCAGCTTTATACAGTCAGTGTTGTTGGGATGTGCTTTTACGTGATGTGTTTTGTGGTTGTGCATATATATATATATATATATATATATATATATACA
>NW_023216562.1:0-623 GCF_002007445.2 Ailuropoda melanoleuca
AACGCTGGGATCACGCCCTGAGCCGAAGGCAGACGCTTAACCGCTGTGCCACCCAGGCGCCCCTAAAGTAATTATTGATAGGTAAGGACTTCATATTGTCATTGTGTTTTCTGTTTGTCCTGTGGTGCTTTTGTGTCTCTTCCTCTATTCCTGTCTTTCTTTGTGATTTTTAGATTACTGTAGTGATATGCTTTGATTCCCTACACTTTTTTCTTTTGTGTATCTTCCACAGGTCTTTTCTTCATGGTTACCCTCAGGCTTACATAGAACGTCCATAGTTACAGTAGTCTATATTCCACTGATAAGGTTGACTGCGTACAGCACTCTGCCCTCTTACTCCCCTCGTACACTCCGCGATACTGATGTGACTGTTTATGTCCTTTTATATTGTGTATCCATTAACAGAAGTTGGTAATTAGTTATTCTTAATACTTTGTTGTAGCTTTTACACTAAAACTACAAGTGATTTACACAACGGTATTAGAGTGGTTAAGTATTCTCTCTATATATTTACCTTTGCCAGTGAGTTTTATACTTTTGTATTGCTTTATGTTGCTGTTTGGTGTCTTTTTGTTTCAACTTAAGGAACTCTCTTTTGAATTGTTTTTTTTTTTTTTTTTTTT
>NW_023216563.1:0-623 GCF_002007445.2 Ailuropoda melanoleuca
AGGGATTTTACAACAGACTTTGAGTAAGTGGAGGGTTGGTAGTCAGTGCTGCTGGCCAACCCTGCTCCAATTCCAATGTCGGGGAAAAGAGAAATTTGTCCCTTATTGAGATTCGGCTTTAGAGAGAGCTAGGTAAAGGCTTACAATGGAAAGGGGGCAATTTGGCCTCTAATTTTTGGCCTATAACTAAAAGAGCAAAAAAGCAAGCAATTGGCAAGAAGTGCCAAGTGTTTCTTAAAGGAAGGAGAATCGAATCCACATGAGCCCTCCGGGGCCCTCTTCAGGGGTCAGAGCCTAAACTCCCAACTTCTCTGAAGCCTGCCCAGGAATGAGGAGTTCTGTTCTCTAGCACCGTGATGTGATCTGGGTCACCAGACTCCCCATTCTAAGAACATAATGGAACATTCAAAATCAAGGTTTTATTTCAGTCAGTTAAATATGCTACACTTTAGCATTTTTGATATTGAAAACACAGAAATAACTAATCTCAATGGGGCTATTTTAGTTTGCATGACTACAAAGAATTTTGCAACATTTATCAAAGGCCTCAAACACGTGCATTTCTTTGACCTGCAGGTCTCTTTCTAGGAATTTATTCTAAAGGGAAAATAAAAACAGATTAG
>NW_023216564.1:0-623 GCF_002007445.2 Ailuropoda melanoleuca
TTTTCAAAGAATTCAGGCTCCCAGACTCTGCCCCTGAATCAAAATATCTGGGGCGTGGGGTGAGTATTTTTAACAACCCACCACCCTGAGATGATTCTCATACACCCTAAACTTTGAGAACCAGAAGCACTTATACTATAACACAGTAATAGTAAATGTACAGCATCTTAAACAGTCACGATTAAGCAACATGCAAAAATGTGTGAAACCATCAAACAAATCTCAGATTTTCCATAAAGCCAATGGTAGGCATTTCCTCAACAACTGGGATCTTTAACTCTTGACTTTGGATGAAAACAAAAATCACTCCACAAAATTAGAAGAGACCCTCCTGCAGGCTTACCAGGACCATGGAAGGAGAGTATCCTAACCTCACTTTGCTCAATCCCCAGATGGACGCTTGCTTTTCGGCCAAGTGCCTATGATAGAAATTGACGGAATGGTGCTCGCGCAGACCAGAGCCATCCTCAGCTACCTTGCTGCCAAGTACGACTTGTACGGGAAGGACCTGAAGGAGACGGTCAGGTAGCAGAGTGTTCACATCTGTACTTGATTCTTATCCAAGCTATCCAGTCCTGCACACCTGAGCCCCAGCGAAGCTGTAGCCTTTTGGCCTAGGACGG
>NW_023216565.1:0-623 GCF_002007445.2 Ailuropoda melanoleuca
GATCCCAGAACGCCGGGATCACTCCCTGAGCCGAAGGCAGACGCTTAACGACTGCGCCACCCAGGCGCCCCAATTTATTTAATTCCTAATATGTACCCAGCATTGACTCTCAAAAGTTTACTTTATTGTTAGTGGAAAAGAGAGGAATATGATAATAGTTACTATTCCCTAGATGCCAGGCACTTCTCTACACGAATTCTCTAATTGCAAGCATCATAACCCCTGTAAATAGAAGTTATCCCAATTTTTACAGATGACAAAACAGAAGATTAGCAGGATTAAGTGACTTTGCTCAGGGTCACATAAGTAACTCATCTGTTACTGACCTGCTTCCTTAAGAATAGGACTGGTGATGGGTATTTGGTTATCTCTGGGCTGTATCTTTCTTCCCCAGCCAATCATCCCCTCTGGAAATTTTACTTTAAAAATGACAAATAGGGGCACCTGGATGGTTCAGTTGGTTATGCGTCAGACTCTTGGTTTCTCAGAGTCATGAGATTGAGCGCTGTGTGGGGTTCTGAGCCTGGCATGGAGCCTGCTTGGAAATCTCTCTTCCCCTGCCCTCCTCCCTCTACCCCTACCTGCATTCTCTCGCTCTCTTAAAAATAAAATAAAATAAAACA
>NW_023216567.1:0-623 GCF_002007445.2 Ailuropoda melanoleuca
ACTGACAGAGCTGGTATAAGCCAGTTTGGATGGAAACATAACAGTACTCAAAGGCAGAAAACTTCTCTAACATGAAGGACACCGTTTTGTGGAGCTGAGTCAGGGTAGGCTTGCAGATTGGAAGCAAGGAGTGTTTCCCAGTAACATGTCACACTGTGCTAGCATCGCCTGCCCTCCAACCCAGCTATTTGGGGTAATTTTCTGTGCGAGAAAAGAGAGAGAAGTCTGCTAAAACTGAAAGCCTGAAAGCAACGTAGTAGGTGTTCCCTCTCTGTTGAAGGAACCTAAACCTCCCCCATCAAGGCTAGATGCTCCAAGTAGGAGCCTTGTGTAGGTCCTGGGCCTGTGTCTGGCCATCCAGCAGTAACAAGGACCTGGTCCCTTTCCATCCAGATGCTTTTCTGTGCTTGTTTGCTGAAGGTCTGCATGCTTTTCACCCGAGGCTCCCCAGTTGTCTACAGAGATTTACAACATCAGAACTGAACCCGGGGCAGAATGCCAGGAGCAAGAGTGCAGTCGGGTTTAGAGGCAGGAGCTCTCCTGCTTCTCCCAGACAGAGTATTCTTTTCTAGAAGCTTTTTACCAGACTTTCTCTTAAATCTCATTAAACAGAATTGTATCAG
>NW_023216568.1:0-623 GCF_002007445.2 Ailuropoda melanoleuca
TCTTTCTTTCTTTCTTTCTTTCTTTCATGGAGCCCAAGCCAGCCTTGAACTCACGACCCTGAGATCAAGACTTGAGCTGAAATCAAGAGTCAGACACTTAACTGACTGAACCATCCAGGTGCCCCCTTTTTACTTTTTTTTAAATGTGGCTACTAGAAATTTCAAATTACATATGTGACTCATATCTGTGGCTCACAGTGTATATTTATTGGACAGAGCCAATTTAGCTTTTTTTTTTCAAGATTTTATTTTCAAGTAATCTCTACACCCACCGTGGGACCAAACCCACAACCCTAAAATCAAGAGTCGTGTGTTCTGCCCGCCAGCCAGGCACCAGATACTCGTGTATGTATTTTAATCTCTTTCATATCAACAATTGTTTCCTTCCTCATTCTCAATTTTAAAAGTCTTTCTCCTTATCACACTTGCCAAAAGTTTATCAGTTTTTATTGGTCTTTCCCTAAAACCAGCTTTCATGCTAGATCTAACTACGAGTTTATAGAAAATACGGGAGACAGAGGGATGTGTTAACACATTGGAGATAAAATCTGCAAAAACCAGAATGTTTTCCTCTACACGACAATCTGGATTATTCAACAAATAAATTGCAAGAAAAAGAAAGA
>NW_023216569.1:0-623 GCF_002007445.2 Ailuropoda melanoleuca
TGTGTTCCCTCTCTCGCTGGCTGTCTCTCTCTCTGTCCAATAAATAAATAAAATCTTAAAAAAATAAAAGAATAAGGTGAGTATTAGCTCACACGTCAATCTGACCTCTGAATCAATTCCATTCAACATGAATCAGTGCCATTGTATCTGTCTCCTTCACATAAAAAATTCTGGAGAAAGCATTTAAGGTCCTTTGCTCTTTTGTCTCTATCCCTATTTTACCTGAAATTACAAATGCCCTCCTCCATCTCACTGACTAGGCAGATTCAATAGATATATTCAGAACATTTTACCCTAAAACAGCAGAATACACATTCTTTTGAATGCACATGGAACGTTCTCCAGATAGATCACATATTAGGTCACAAAACACATCTCAACAAGGGCAAAAAAGATTGAGATCATGCCATGCACCTTTTCTGACCACAATGCTTAAAACTAGATGTCAGCCACAAGAAAAAACTTGGAAAGACCACATGTGCATGGAGCTTAAACAACATGCTACTAAAAAATGAATGTGGTTCATACATACGATGGAATATTCCTCAGCCATCAGAAAGGATGAATACCCACTATTTGCATCAACATGGATGGAACTGGAGGGGATTATGCTAAGTGAAATA
>NW_023216570.1:0-1951 GCF_002007445.2 Ailuropoda melanoleuca
CTGGAACTGGAGGTGCCCCCTGGTGGTGGTTGGAGAGTCCTCTCTCTCTCTCTCTCTCTCTCTCTCTCTCTCTCTATACCCCTCAGCACCTTTTTCTCCCTCTGCATTATTTCCCCCTGTGCTGCCTTTTTTTCTTCTGAGGATCCCGTCTCAGTGTTCATATGGACCCGCACACCAACTTTAGACCTGTCTCTTCATCCCTCCCTCCCTTCCTTCCTTTTCTTTAGGACCTGTTTCTTTCTGTCCTTCTCTAACTCTGGTTCTGTGTCTGTAGTTTTTTGCTTGGTTCCTCGCCTCACTGTGCTCTCCACCCACCCCAGCTTTCACGGACAGTCTGGAACCAATTCTGGCCCTGGAGCTAAGGAGTCTTAATATGTCTCTGGTCTGGCTGAAAGAGGGGGCCTCAGAGTTCCCCTGAATCTGGACTCCAACTAGAACCTCACATTTGGAGTTGATAGCTTGAGTCTTTGACCCCGTTTTGAACATTTATCCCACCTTCATTTCTCCCTTAGCTTCAGAGTGGTACACTGTTTGTATCATGTTTCTTCAAAACACACACAGCACATACTTTCCCTTTCTCTCTCTTGCCTTTTCTCCATTGTGAGCCTTGCCATTAACCTCAGATTACCTTCAAAGTGCCAAGAAGTAATTCTTTTTCATATTCGCCACCACCTTCAGTTCCATATCCTTTCCTGATCATGATATCTCCCCTGCCAGGTAAGTATTCCATATCCTTTCCTAATTAAATGTTTTCCATTTTAAAAACCCCACAATAATTAGTTTGGCTAATCTGTTTTGCTAATTCATTAATGCTGCAAAAAATATTTCTATTTCTCTTTACAAATATGCATTAATTTCAGTTCTGATGGAATTTTTATAGATTCCTGGAGTCTCCTCTGGGAAACTAACCACTGTTGTATAACAATGCTTCTTTGGGTTGCAAGTTCCAAAAGATCAGCTAAAAACATGTATTTGAACCTTGGAAACGATGTGACAGATAAAAGTGTGGCTTCACCCATAGCCACTGCTAACCAGCACTAGAATCCAAATCTTCTAATTAGTCATTCAATTTTCTCTCTAATGGGTTACACTGCTTCTGTCTTCTACTTGAATGCCCTTTCTTTTCTTTTTGCTTAACCAACTTGACCTGAATATTCCTTGTTTCAGTCCCAGAATCCAATTGGAGCGGGAGTAGAGTATAACTATTATTTTGTCACTTTAGTTGCCTGTGTATAACTGAAGACCAGGTACCTCACAAATTCTTGACACACCCTCATGTACAACCTTCCCTTCTCATTAGAGAGCTGCATTCCATGAAATACCCATTCCCAAAGAGGGCTGTGCGCCAGGCAAATTTTTAAATTTTAGAAATTGTAGAAAGTAAATTAGATTAGTAGTCAGGAAATATGGGTTTTCTCTTGGAAAGTCTCCATCTCGGGGCACCCCAGTGGCTCAGCTCAGGTCATGATCCCAGCACTCATCAGTTTCCCCAGCCCTGCTCAGCGGGGAAGCTGCTTCTCCCTCTCCCTCTGCTGCTCCCCTGCTTGTGCTGTCTTGTGCTGTCAAATAAATTTTAAAAATCTTTAAAAAAAAGAAAAATCTCTTAATCTCTCTGCATTTCATCTGTGAGACAAAGGGCTTGAGCTAAATGGTCTCTGAGTTCTGTGGCTTTGCCTTTAAAATAGATTCAAATTAATTTTCTTAAAATTTAAATTCAATCATAACACTTGCTCAAAATTCAGTGAGTTTCCCTTAAGCATTAAGAGAGAGATCCAATTCTGATAGATTCTTACTCAATACCTGCCACAATTTGGTTTCAACCTGCCTTCCCAGACGTATCTGTAATCCCTACCCTCACCCCATCCAACCAATGACTTCTCCTGCCAAACTGGTTCACTCACCCACCTGGACTTTCTTGCCTCCTCCTTTTTGATCACGCCTTTTCAGTTGC
>NW_023216571.1:0-1185 GCF_002007445.2 Ailuropoda melanoleuca
AATAGTATACCCTAAATTATTATTAAGATGCATTTAACCCAATGGATTATAATCACAGACTTCATATCACAATATCCGGAGTATTTCAGAAATTACAGGGTCTCAATTTTTATAAAATTAGAATTATTTCTAAAATTTAAGCAAGAGAAAAAATATGCATATTTTCCCTTTCTTTTTGAGGAAACTAAATATCCTTACTAGGGCAGAACATGTGTATAAACTTAGAATATGATGCAGATAATTGTGAGGATTGCTAATTTCTGCTTTGAGCTCTAAAATGCTTTTATGTGATGGGTATTAAGGAGGGCACATATTGCATGGTGCAGTGGGTGTTATACACAAATAATGAATCACGGAACATTACATCAAAAACTAAGGATATACTGTATGGTGACTAACATAAAAAAACAAAAATTATTAAAAAAAATAAAATGCTTTTATGTCAAGATAAGATTTTTCCCATTATTAAAAAAGAAGGAAAAAGTAGATATACAGAGATATTAATATAACAAGCAAGGGAATATTAAATTCCCTGGCAAATACAAAGTATCAGGAAGCAAAGATACATGGGTTTAACATATTTAATGAAAAATTAACAGATAAATGACCTTGGAAAGGGTTGGAATTAGGCATGAAAGGGAATAGATGGAAATTATTTCTGCCACACTCCACTCCAACATATTCATATTTAATCGAATTTATGAAGTACATGTTAAGTCAAGCTGTATAGTCCCAATGGACAAGAACTTTCTATAGGCACTTCTCAAGATGCTCTGTTGGTTCTATTTCTGTTCTTTACTCTTTTGGTGGTAACTATGATGCCAACATACCTAGAGCACACAAATCAGTATGTGTTTAAACCATTTAGTTGATGCCATCATTGCCTTGAGGACATGCTTACATCATAACAGAACTGATTTTTGTGGGGAAAAGCAGGTGGAGGACTCCTTGGCGGATCTGCTTGGTCTTCACACTGTAGATGGTGGGATTGAGCACAGGTGGAACCAATAAGCAGACGTGAGCCATGAAGACATGGATGAGTGGGGAGGAGTGTTTGACAAAATGATGGACAATAGAAAGCCCAATCATAGGCACGTAAAGGATGAGTACAACACAGATGTGGGATGCACACGTGTTGAGAGCCTTAAGCCTCCCCTCACGTGATGCAATTCTTAATATTGAGTG
>NW_023216572.1:0-623 GCF_002007445.2 Ailuropoda melanoleuca
CAGGCCAGCAGGACAGCGTCCTATAGGCTCCTCTCCGAAGCACCATCCAAGACAGAATCCTAAATCCAAGGAACTGAAGGCCCAATAAAGAAGGTTCTTGCTATCTGGGCACGGAGTGCACAGGTGGCCATAAACTGGGGTCTGACGTCCCGCAGACCCGCTTACACAAACCCATCTGCAGTTGAAACCCTGCAACTTCAACCATCTTTTCCTACCAGGATAAATGGGAACAATCCATGCAGGTCCTATGTCCATCACTAGCCACAGTATGCAAGAGCTGATGCTAACCAGGATATTCCTAAGGCCAGCTTCTTCAGACGAGAGACCCAGAAAGGAGGAGTGATCCATTGTTGACCAATTAGTGTCCAAAGTGGCCTTTAGATCCTACAGCTTTTCTACCACACCTTAGGAAAAAGACAACAAACCCAAGAATGTGGGGAAGGACCGGCCAAGTCCAAGCCTTATCTATCATGGAATCCCTATTGCAATGCTCGGTGTGAAGTAGGGACTCAGTCAAAGTTGGTATCTGGGGACCTGGGAGAGAGTGGGCCTTTGCAGGGGGGTGGCAGAAGTGCCATGTAGGTATGGGCATGGGGAAGGTAGGGGGGCTGCAGGAGGAGGAA
>NW_023216573.1:0-623 GCF_002007445.2 Ailuropoda melanoleuca
CTAGGAGGCCCAACATATTCATTTGGGACCCACTGCAGTTTCATAGGGGCTATTTGCTCCTCAAACCACTAGACACTAACTTTGCATACACTACCAGACCAGCTTCAGACAAAGACATCTGTAATCTGCACATTGGCAAATGCAATGAATACTCTTAGACCTTATTTCGCTAAATGCCTCAGATGTTATTGACAGTACTGAATATTCTCTTTTTGAAATTTCTTCTCCTGGTCCTCTATTGCTCTGAGCACTTCCTCTTGGTCTTCATAGAATATTCCTTTTCTCCGGCCCACTTCTTATATATTGCTATTTCTCCAGGGTTCTTTCATCCTCCCCATCCTTTCCATTTAACAGGTTGTTACTATAAGATCTCATAGATTTTCATGAGTTAACTACCACTTGTTTAACAATGAGTCTAGCGTCTAAAGCTTAAGCTTTGTCACCTACTGACACATTGGGCAAAGTGAGCAGAGTAGTTACCTCTCTAAGTCTCAGTTTACTTATCTTCCCAACAGGGCAAATCATGGCCCCTACCAACATATATTTGTGAGAATTAAATGAGAATGTATGAAAACCCTTTAACACAGGGCTTAGCATATAGTAAGCCCTGAAAGAAAAAAAAA
>NW_023216574.1:0-623 GCF_002007445.2 Ailuropoda melanoleuca
ACCTCAGTGTTACAGAGATTATAATGCACCCCTCAGGCAAGATATTTAGTTTCTCAATTTAACAATGCTTTTTTCTTACCCAAATCATCACCAAATTTCCAATCTTTACAGCTATACACAGAGCACAGCAAAAAGGGGTATATTACAGCATTCTCATCCAGAGCCATTTATAACCAAAACTGCTCTCAATGTCTTCTCCAACACTAAATTTTAATAAAATGGGTCCAGAGTTTAAGGTAAGGAATCAGACTGTAGATAAGCATTCCAGTCACTTTAGTAAATGATGTATAGAAGATACACTATGTTCTGTTGAAACTTCATTACAGAAATTAAGCCCTTAAAACTACACTACATAATTTGTTAACATTTCAATGGAGTTTTTATAAAATAAACTCATGTTAGGTAATTTGTCTCTTGAGAGCAGTAATACTTGAACATATAGGATGTATGAGTCTCAAAACACAGTGTACTTGTGTTACCAGGGGCTTTACAGATTTCTGGACTCCATGTCAAAGGGTTCTGATTTGCAGTTTGAAGATAGAGCTTGGAAACTTCCTTAAACAAGCCCCCTCAATCATTACTCTGCCGAACACCAAACAAACCAGAGATGAAGGAAAAATGCC
>NW_023216575.1:0-623 GCF_002007445.2 Ailuropoda melanoleuca
GGGGGGAAATCAAGAGTTTGTTTTGGATGAATGTTTGGTATGTTTTTAAAAATTCAAATAAAGATTGGGTAGGCTATTGGCTACCAAAGTCTAGAGTTCAGGGAAATACTTAGCTCGAATTTAGAGATGTAAATCTAATGGTTATTAATGTTTGTGTTGATGGTATTTAGGATCATGGGACTGGCTGGGTTCATCTGAAGAGTGAAGGAAAAAGTTGAGGACTAAATCCAAGGTCAATATTTAGAGGTTAGAAAAGAGGGGGAAGAGTTAACACAGGAGCCTGAAAAGGAGAAGCCAGTGAGGCAGAAGGACAACCAGGGTAATTTAATGTTATGACATCAAGAGAAGAAAGAGTCTCAAGAAGGAAGAAACAGTTAAGGATGTCAAATGCTGTTAAAATTTCAAGTAAGATGAGGATTAATGATTTTAATTGGATTTGGTAATATGTAGACTCTTATGAGAGTAGTTTCCATGTAGTTTTGGGGACAAATGCATGACTGGAGTGGGTTTGAGGGGAAGAATGTTAGAGAATAAATGGACCCAGACAGTGTGGTCTGATGAGTGAGGTTACCACTATGTAAATTGCATTGAATGTGGTAGCATTTAATGTTTTTAACAGCTGG
>NW_023216576.1:0-623 GCF_002007445.2 Ailuropoda melanoleuca
GGAGAAGCAGACTCCCCACTGAGCAAGGAGCCCGATGTGGGACTCGATCCCAGGACCCCAGGATCATGACCGGAGCCGAAGTCAGACGCTTAACCGGCTGAGCCACCCAGGTGTCCCGGAGTCGGCATGTATTGAGAAGAAACTAAGTGCCAGCCATTGTACTAAACACTTTATTCTCTCTCTTTTTTAAAAAAATAAGTAATTATAGCAATTTTATTCAAAATCATCAAAAACTGGAAGGAGCCAAGATATCTGTCAAGGTGAATGGATACACAAAGTGGGGGCATCCATACAATTAAATAATGTTCAGTGATGAAAACAAATGAACTATTAAGCTGCACAAAGACCTGGATGCAATTTATTTTTGTTGTTTTTTTGTTTTTGTGTTTATTTGTCATGTCTCTTTTTTTTTAAGTTTTTATTTATTTACTTATTCTCTTTTAAAGATTTTATTTATTTATTTATTTAACAGAGAGAGGCAGCGAGAGAGGGAACACAAGCAAGGGGGGGTGTGAGAGGGAGAAGCAGGCTTCCCGCTGAGCAGGGAACCCAATGCAGGGCTCCATCCCAGGACCCTGGGATCATGACCTGAGCCGAAGGCAGACGCTTAACAGCTGAGCCAC
>NW_023216577.1:0-623 GCF_002007445.2 Ailuropoda melanoleuca
ATTTTATTCATTAATTTCCAGGTTGACACTGCTTCATCAGGGACAGACATGGAACAATTTTATAATCACATGTGGTTGGATGTTTTAAAATCCCCCCCTCCTTTTCCCACTGAGATATCTATTTAAAAAGAAAATAGATTGCACGGTGAATTAGATACAGCGTTAGAACTGTGATGGCCACAGCTATTCTGTGACATGACTCTTGTCCACCGAAGGAGGGTAGAGTAGACCTCTATAGTGCTAGAATAAAAGGAGCCCATTTGGAATCGATGCAACTATACAGACGTCCATCTCTTCTTTGGAACAATGACAACATTCTTAGCTTCTGGTATCGGACTGTTGTAATCAGCACAGTCCAGGGGTGAAATGCTACCAGTTCGTATCTGTAGCAGCAGGCGCTAGTGGTTTGCAGAACTGGTAGCAGCGGCAGCCCGAGGCTCCACCCACCCACCCGGATGCCACCATTTTCTTTTTTTAACTCTCTGTGCATGCCCCGAGGATGAAAAAGCACACGCGCGAGCTGAGCAGGGGTGAAAAAGCGCACGTGAAGTGTGCACTTCCGAACCGGTAAGAAAGGTAAGTAGATTTCATCCCTGGCACAGTCCAACAAATAAAAGCAATCT
>NW_023216578.1:0-623 GCF_002007445.2 Ailuropoda melanoleuca
ATTGGATATAAGCTCAGTGATTTTCCAGTTTGATTAAGGCTTTTTTTTTTCTTGTGTATTTATTTTTTAATGATAAATGACCCTAATCATGATTATATGATATACAAAAAGGCCTAGGAGAGAAGGAAATATTAAAAATAAAAGATGATGTAAGACTTTAAAAGTCAAATTTTTCTTAGAGGCAGAAAACAAAGATGAGGTCAAGAGTGAAGGTACAGTGATGAACTTCAGAATAGAATGAGTTTACATATTCGAAAGAGAAGGCAAAGAGTAACTGATCATTTTTTACTATAAACTGAAGGGTAAAATGGATTCAGAATAATAGAAGAGGATGGAGGAAAAATTGCAGAGAACACCCACCACCACTACCAAACAAATAACAAAACAAAACAAAAATTTAGTTTCTCCTTTTACTCCATGGAATTTTTTTAACATTTGTGGTTATACTGTGTATACCATTTGGTAAATATCCATGAGTGTGTATATGTACATATGTGGAAAGGAGATAAACAAAAAGCCTCAATTGTCCAGTAAAATGAAACATCATATGCTTAAAGAAAGGGAAAAAATATATACAAAAAGAAGGAAATATATGAAAATACATAAAGCTAGTCTAAGTCAAG
>NW_023216579.1:0-623 GCF_002007445.2 Ailuropoda melanoleuca
ATATTTTGCTCATTTTTAAAATATTGATTGTATGAGTTCTGCAAATTTTAATTCCAACGTAATTAATGTACAGTGTTATATTAGTTTCAGTTGTACCATATTGAGATCCAACAATTCTATACATGACTCAGTGATCATCAAGGTAAGTGTGCTCTTAATCCCCGTCACCTATGTTACCCATCCCTTCACCACTTCCCCTCTGGCAACCATCCGTTTGCTCTCTGCAGTTAACAGTCTGTTTCTTGGTTTGTCTCTTTTTTTCTTTGTTAATTTGCTTTGTTTCTTAAATTCTACATATGAGTGAAATCATATGGTATTTGTTTTTCTCTAACATTTCATTTAGCGTTATACCCTCTAGATCCATCCATGTTGTTGCAAGTGGCAAGATTTCAGTTTTTTATGGCTGAGTAATATTCCATTGGGTATGTGTGTATCTTCTTCATTCATTCATCTATCAATAGACTTGTGGTTTGCTTCCAGAATTTGGCTATTGTAAATAAGGCTGCAATAAACATTGGGGTGCATATATCTTTTTGAATTAGTGTTTTCATTGTTTGCATATAACACCCAGTGCCCCATGCAATACAAACCCTTCTTAATGCCCAAACAATGAATCATGGAAC
>NW_023216580.1:0-623 GCF_002007445.2 Ailuropoda melanoleuca
AGAGAAATTATAAGGTCTTCTAGTGGAGAGGGTATTAGGATCTGGCTTCCATCTTTATTTTTTCACTTCTCTTTCATACCAACTATATGTTGTCTGTCACTTCACCTGTAGACTCGGGGTCAGGCAGGTTGTTTGGCTTGTTATTTGACTCCTTTTTGCTGTACTAATGGCTGATACATTTGACTTACTCAACCGTAAGTCCTTTCTGGATTCTTAACACTTGATTGTATCTGTGCTCTAGTAACAAAGGAATCTTTTTTAAAAAACTGTCTGAAATGGGTTTCACTGGATTCTGTCTAGTGATAGTATTTTATTATTGACCACAATCTTGAAGAAGCAAGATAAGGTGGCAGCATTAGACAAGAAGCAAGTGGGAAAGAGCAGCTAGCCTTTGGCCAAAGCTGGTAGTTTTGGTCAGAAAATCTGACTATATCACATTTTCAAATAAACTGGTGTCTTCAAGAATACATTTAATCCCATGTTCTGTAACTATGCTAAGTTCAGAGTCAAACTACATGGTATAGTTTGCTAGTATCCAGTAGGAGACACCACTCTCTCTTAATTTAGACCAAATTCTGGACCTGGAGTATGTGTGTGTGTGTGTGTGTGTGTGTGTGTGTGTG
>NW_023216581.1:0-1973 GCF_002007445.2 Ailuropoda melanoleuca
CTCCCTTCCTTCCTCCCTCCCTTCCTTCCTCCCTCCCTCCTTCCCTCCCTTCCTTCCTCCCTCCCTCCCTTCCTCCCTTCTTCCCTCCCTTAAGTGGCATGACATTTTTAGAGTCTAGGTAACTTTGGTTAGGAAATGGCTTAAAGGAGTCTGTGAAGCTAGAGTGTGGGACAGGAAGGCACAGTGACAACCTAACCAGACACAGACGACAGCCATGTTGAGAACTAGGTAAGTCTACGACTACAGAGAAGAAATGAGAATCCAATAAGAGGAAACAGCAGAAGGGATTCCAACACTGGCTCTAGGTGCAACCCTGATTAGGGCTCCATTAGTGCTTTTTCTGATCTCTCTCTTGTCAATAGCTCTCATTACCCGGTTTAACAAAGGAGGACAGCAACATTAAAAACCAAGCAAAGCACGTAATCATTCCAGAATCAGAACACTGCTCTTCAACGGACTCATCACCATAGATCCTCTCCACACGGGCGTCCAGAAGGCTTCACACATGCCTTTGGCTTTTTCCTCGGCTCAGTGGGTACTTGGCTTCTCACTGGGTTTCCCCGGACAACGGTTTTAGGATGCAGAGAAAGACAACACCCAAATCTCACTCCACTCTTTCTTCCTCATCAGACATGATGTTGACATAATCACAGAACTGCCTGGGTTAAGAGTTTGGATGCTCTGGAGGAAAGCCCTACACTCGGTCCTATACACACATACTTGGTTCTCCCTTTCTCTCTCTTAGGATGGTTGTGAACCCTCCCCGCGTGGCCTCCTCAGGCCTGTGTCACTGGTGGGGTCACCAGGAAGGAGACAAGATCTGTCAGAGCCTTGAGAGTTCAGAACACTTGAGCCTGATGCCGAGGGAGGGGCAACTCTCTCCTGTTGTCCAGGAAACAGCAGGGCCTGCACGTGACCAAGGCACGCGATCGTACATGCGTGTGCCCCTGCCTCGGCCAAAACCACTTTACAAAAGTACAGTTCTTCTGACACATGGTAATTAGAAAACTTTTCCCCTCCTATTTAATCATCAGAATGTTTCTGGTTTCAGGATTCATTTGAGGGAGATTATCTGATTTATAAATTCATAAATAAGATTGTCTTTCCATTTCATGGTTGGTAATCTGGAAGCAATTTTATGGTTTAACTAAATTACAGCAACTGGAAACTTACACAGCCTTCTCCCATGATGAAATGTTATGAAGTATGTTTTAATGTGAAAAGGAAAAAAGAGACATGCAGCGGAAGACGAGAAATTAAATACGACCCTGTCATTTTATTGCAGTGGCAACTATGTACGATAACCATCAGAATATTAAAGATGCTTCAGCCAATTCTTGCCAATACTGCTTGGCTTAAGGTATTTCAGAACTGGTGTAATTACTGTTGAAAGGATGGTTTAAAAGTGATTTCATAAACCATTTTGTATCATTCCATAAACCATATTTATGTGATTAGTATGTATGGTTAACTAGTCATTTAGTGCCATAAGTCAGCCTGGCTGAACGTATCTTCCTGGGGCCCAAGCATAATATTAATAAAAAATTCAAGTCCAATCCAGGGAAACTGCTGATCCCAGTATTTGACTTCCCTCTGCTACAACCAGCTTTTCTTGCAAGCCTGCGGCCACCTGCAATGAGCCAAGGCCCAGGCTGTGCGTGGTCTGCTCTGTCTTCAGAGTGCAGGGGAGGAAAGCGTCTGCATTTGGGGGCATAGGGTTAGCCAGTAACTCCATCTATCCAACGATTGGATTCAATTTTTTTACCTTCAGCACTTTTTTGACCAGGGACTCGTCTCTGTGCTGACCGAGGCCACATTAAACCTGAATTAAGTCCTTATCATTGTTTATCTAAGTAAATTAATGGCTATTAAAAAACAAGTCTGAGCCGTAACAACTAGGAGACTGGTAATCCTATAATGAATCCCTAAGGATATGTTTTTAAATATCCAGAAGTAGTGTCAGGGAGCTGAGG
>NW_023216582.1:0-623 GCF_002007445.2 Ailuropoda melanoleuca
TAACGCCGGGATCACGCCCTGAGCCGAAGGCAGACGCTCAGCCGCTGTGCCACCCAGGCACCATTTCATTTTTTAAATTAATTGCTAAACATGAAAACTTGATGTTCAGGAATATAAACAAAACAAAACAAAACACAAGGCCAGGTCCTGAATATTTTCCTTTAAGCAATTCACTTACCCACTTAAAGACAGATTTCCACATTGTCAAATGGGGTTTACCAGGGGAGTAGGGAGGAATCGAGTTAGAACAAGACTCTATAAAGGGTAGCAGTCTCTTCAGGATATCAGTACAAGGAAGGAATGAACAAACACTGGTAGACCAGTTGCCTGACAACCTGAGATTCCATTTTTTTGCTATTCCTTTTGGCTATATTTACTTTCACTATTCCTCTTTTATCTGTGGTCCCTGATCAAAAAGGCAAGGAAAAATACCATCTCTTTCTGTGTCACTGAAAATTAGGACTATAATTTGCATGATTCAGTTTAAAATCAGTATGGAAAAAAAATTCTTAACAATGGCTTGGATCATTTGGATTAGATATTTATTTTAGAAAAATTCACTAGGCAGTGATGTATTCCATTTTATTATATAGATTTCCTTTAGTTGAAAGAACAATGGCCAT
>NW_023216583.1:0-251 GCF_002007445.2 Ailuropoda melanoleuca
TTCTTAATGGGGAAAAGCTGGAAGCCTTTCCCCTAAGATCAGGAACACGACAAGGATGCCCACTCTCGCCACTATTGTTCAGCATAGTACTAGAAGTCCTTGCAACAGCAATCAGAAGACAAAAAGGGATCAAAGGTATCCAAATTGGCAAGGAAGAAGTCAAAATATCTCTCTTCGCAGATGACATGATACTCTATATGGAAAACCCAAAAGAATCCACTCCCAAACTATTATAAGTTATAGAACAATTC
>NW_023216583.1:445-540 GCF_002007445.2 Ailuropoda melanoleuca
TTATATTCTAGAAACTATAAATCGCTCTTGAAAGACATTGAAGAAGACATAAAAAGATGGAAAAATATTCCATGCTCATGGATCGGAAGAATTAA
>NW_023216584.1:0-623 GCF_002007445.2 Ailuropoda melanoleuca
TCTCTCTCTTCTCATACTTTACTTCCTTCACTGCCTCTTTTCCCTTTATTAAATCTGAATCAGAGCTCATCTCTTGGATAAACCATAATTAGTTCCACATCTCAGCAGAGACAAACACAGGCAGACTCCAAGCACTTCCCTTGTGTTCTAACACCTGCTTCTCCAATAATTCTGGGCTCAGCCTTCTCCTGATGTTAACAGACTAGCCACAGTCTGATCTAATTTATGTGCATTGTGCTCTCTTAACCCTGTTGAGGGGGTCTTTGGTACCAATTTTTGGTCACCTAACATTTGCTCCAAAGATTCTTGTAGGTGTCCACCTCTCCACTATATTCCCATGAATCAATCTGTCAGGGAGTCGTATTGTCTGACAGACTCTGGGTTGATCAGGTTCATCTGAAGGTGAGGCTCTGGGTCTAGAGAGTTTTGCATGCATAGAACTTTCTTGAGGTGCCTGGGTGGCTCAGTCAGTTAAGCGTCGGTCTTCAACGTAGGTCATGATCCCAGGATCCTTGGATCAAGCCCCACATGGGACTCCCTGCTCAGCGGGGTGTCTGCTTCTCCCTCTGCCCCTCCCCCCTGCTTGTGTGCTCTCTTTCTCAAATAAATTTAAAAAATACTAA
>NW_023216585.1:0-623 GCF_002007445.2 Ailuropoda melanoleuca
TTAGACTTTGAGTTTGTACTTGTCTGTTGGACAACTAAATTGTAAGCTGTTTTATTTATTTAAGAGAAATTATATATCACATATTCTAGTTTAGGTACTTTGAAAATACTTGTACACACCAATGGAATTTTATATATTGGACCACTCCTGAAATGTTAGCACATTTAACTATTAAAACAATGGGAGTAACTGAGGAGACAATTTTAAGTATTCCGAAAGAATACTGATCCATGTACAAAACAAATCCTTAGGAATACAAACCTTATTTTATCATCCAAATATTTGAGGCATACATGGAATTCTACCAGACAGAAGCTTTAAATCCCCATCTTCTCTAAGTGTGTGAGAGAAGTATCCTCTTTTAGAGAATAATACACGTTCATAGGACACACAATGTTATCAAAATCTTAATAAGGAAATATTGGAAGAATGTGAGCGACAAGGGTATATCTTTTTCAGGGATTAAATATTTTTTCAACATAACCTGGTAAGGATGTTTCTTGTGGGGTGCCTGGGTGGCTCAGTCGTTAAGCGTCTGCCTTCGGCTCAGGTTGTGATCCCAGCGTTCCGGGATCGAGCCCCACATCAGGCTCCTCTGCTGGGAGCCTGCTTCTTCCTCTCCC
>NW_023216586.1:0-623 GCF_002007445.2 Ailuropoda melanoleuca
CAATGAGGAAGGCGGCCATCACACAGAAGAGCCCCATGTTCTCAGACAGCGCAAAGCCCAGAATGGCACAGAAGAGCTGCTTGAGAGATGGGCTCCTGGCACAGTCAATGATCAAGCTGCAAGCACGGTGTTCCAGTGTCAGTCCCTGAACCAGCCACACTAATCGTGACAGCACCAGCACCAATAAACATGGCTGCTGGGGCACCTGGGTGGCTCAGTGGGTTAGGTGGCTGCCTTCAGCCCAGGTCATGATCACAGGGTCCTGGGATCAAGCCCCACATCAGCCTCCCTGCTCAACGGGGAGCCTGCTTCTCCCTCTCCCTCTGCCCTTCCTCCCCATTTGTTGTCTCTCTCTCTCTTTCAAGTAAATAAGTTTTTAAATTTTTTTTTAAACATAAAAAATAAAAGAAATAAATGTGGCTGCTGCAACAATGTCCCAGGAGACAACACTGGTCTGGAACTCCGTCAGGCCCCCTGGAATGGGGAGCTGCTGTAGGATGGCTGTTTAGATGGGATCCTGGCCTACTCAAGGAGGCACACACAGGCCTAACTGCAGCCCTGGTACAACAGTGGATCAGAGCCAGAGGAATGAGCAGTGCCCAGTGGTCTGCACTGTCTGCCCC
>NW_023216589.1:0-623 GCF_002007445.2 Ailuropoda melanoleuca
CACGCTCTGTCACTGGGCCATTCTCACTGTTGGCAGGGCTGGGGGCACAGATGTGGGCCAGTAAGGGTCCCATTAGACCCGCTGTGCCCTGTGGCGGGGCATTCATGTGGGTGGGCAGAAGTTCAGAGTCCCACGCAAAGGGGAGAGGAGCCGACTGCCATGGAGGGATCCGTCACCTGGGTTGGAGAAGAAGGTGAAGAACGGGGTGCAAAGTGTGATAAGGGTCTGGACCAGGAGTTAACAAACTTTTCCTGTGAAGGGCCAGATAGTACATATTTCAGGCTTTGCAGGCCACATAGTCTCTGTCACAAGTCACCCACATAAAATATGCGAATGAATGAGTGTGGCTGTGTGCCAATAAAACTTTATTGGCACTGACATTTGAATTTCATAGGATTTTCGTATGTCACAAATGCTATTTTTATTTATTCCCCTGTCCTCTCCCAATCACTGGAAAATGCAAAAACCATCCTTAGCCCGAGGCTGTCTGAAACCAGGCAGCAGGGTGGATTTGGCCTGTGGGCTGTGGTTTGCAGGCCCCTGGAAAGGACTTAAGCTGGTGCTCGTCTGCAGACCATGTGAGGACTTTGCCCCGTTGGAGGACGTCAGAGAATACAGTCAGG
>NW_023216590.1:0-623 GCF_002007445.2 Ailuropoda melanoleuca
CAGGGGCTCTCTGCTTCTGCCTCTATTTTGCGCTTATGCTCACATCACTTTGGTATCACTCCATCTCAGATCTTCTCGCACGGCCTCTCTGGCTGATTCTCTCCCTATCTGTCTCTCTCTGTGTGTGTATCTATCCCTTATACCTCACCTGTCCTTCCCTGTCCCTTCACTGCTTGTCAGCTGCTCTCAGTCCTTGTGAGGACAATGGATCAGAGATTTCGTTACCCACCCTCTGAGCGGATATCCATATCTGAGCAGGGCCCACTTCTAGGGGACCCGTCAGCTTGGTCCCAGGACCCTCCCTACTGGTTTCTTTCTACAAAAGGCACAGTCCTCTCCTCTTCAACCCTTCCTCCTGGGCTCTCCTGTCCCTGAATACCAATATCTGAAAGTCAGCCTAGACATCACTAGTCGGCATGTCTGGAATGTATCCTGCCTCCCCCTTCAGAATGTGTCCCTCCCACCAGACAGGAGGCTCCCAAAGGTAGAGACTAGACTTCGTCTCCTCATTTAGACTGAGGGCTCGCTGAGGGCAGGCTCTGTGTTTCCCCACCACATTGGGGGGGGGGTTCCTGGAGGTCATAACCCTGGTTTCCTCCATCAGACTGGGGGCAGGGCCTGCG
>NW_023216591.1:0-623 GCF_002007445.2 Ailuropoda melanoleuca
CTTCCCTCCTTCCCTCCCTCCCTCCCTCCCTCCCTCCATCAGACTTAGCGAGCCCCTACATGTACCAATTACTATTCTAGATAATGGCGGTAGGAAAGTAAACAAAATGTACAACTCTTCATTTTTTCTCTTTAGACAGTGATTCCCCACTTCGTGTCTTAGGAGAGGTGAGTACAGTGTTAGTGGAGTTACATTTTGTTTGTTTTGGCAAAAATCATAACAGAAACAAATTCTTCCTACCACCCTGGATGCACCTTAATATTAAAGATTGCTCAATAAAAAGACTCAAATAGGTATTAACCACAAAGCTGAAAAACATCCCTAAACAGATAAATAATTGCCCCATATTGCCTGGCTCTTTGTCCCATAATATTTGCCCCCAAAATTTAATTTATGAACTGCCAAACATTCCAAGCTCCTGATTATTCAACAGTCTGGTCTGCCTAGATTTCTCTGGGTCAGTGACTCTATGTTTTGTCGCTCCTAAATTTAGTTCTGCAATTTTTAAAGATTTTTTTTTTCATTAGAAAGAGAGAGAGTGAGAGCACAAGTGGGGTGGTGGGAGGGGCAGAGGGAGTGGGAGAAACAGACTCCCCACTGAGCAGGACTCAGGACTCGATCCC
>NW_023216592.1:0-1978 GCF_002007445.2 Ailuropoda melanoleuca
CCAGAACACCGGGATCACGCCCTGAGCCGAAGGCAGACGCTTAACCGCTGTGCCACCCAGGCGCCCCCTGAGTAGCAGATTTGAAGTGAAAATAAGCTGCAGTGGGAAGGGGAGGCCGAGTGCTCAAAGGGTGTCTGAGCCACTGACTGGAGCCGCCAGAGCAGCTCCCTGACACAGCCGCCGGTTCTGACTTTTCCCTCTCGCCTCCCTAATACTGCCCACATCTGTTTTGTAGCTGGAAGGACGGTCAGGTGGGTATAGTTGAGGTCCATGGAGGGACTGTCACTAAGAAGAGGGTAGTAGGTAAAATATTATGAAGGATAAAATAAAAGGCAGAGACTAGTGTCAGCCCAGTCTTGGATCACACTTGTACTCACATCTTTTAAAAGTTTTCAGTACATTTGCTTCTATGTTTTAGCAGGTTTTGTAGTCTCAAGCAGGAAATTACTAAGTAATTAATAAGATAATTTACTTTGTCTTTCAGGTATGGGCACTAGAAAGAATTCTTTCATCGAGCTCAACTGTTCTGTTATTCATTTAATGACTTGCCCTCCTGTTACTTAATTATAAATTAGATAGAACTATGTCTTTTCTGCTTTGTCTTTTCAGTTTGCTATTCCTGCAGCCATATTGTATTCTGTGTCAAATAAAATCCAGTTGGATTCTAGAACAGATGCTGTCTCTGTGTATGTGAAAAAGTGAACATAAATAAAGGGTCCCTTCTTCCTAGGCTGGAAGGCTTCCTTTTGAAAGTGAGATGTTTGTTCATTAGAGCAGATTTGTCCTGTGAGCACATCGCTTGGTCGCAAGGAATCCTGGTCCACAGCCTGGTCATCGATGGCAGTCTCGGGCAAGTCGTCTCTCTGCTCCACCCTTTCCCCTATAGAATGGCTCCTAAGAACTAAATAGCATCATATGTGCACAGAAAGAATTTTTGTAAACTGTAAACCACTATACGAATGTTAACCTTGACTGTGTATGACATGTTGCTTTCTGTTCTTAGTTTAGAAAAATAAACCTGAAAAAAATCTAATATGTAATTTTGGCTGGCAAAAGAAGAATTTACGAACCTAAGTTGAAAATTGGACTTAAAATGCAATTTAAAAAATGCAATTAAAATGCAATTAAAAAATTCAAGTTGCCTTTACCACCACCTTCTTATACAATTTGTTTAAAATGTCTTGGCCATGGGGGTGCCTGGCTGGCTCGGTCGGTAGAGCATGCAACTCTTGATCTTGGGGTCATGAGTTCAAGCCCCGTGTTGGGTACAGAGATTACTTCAAAAAAATAAGTCTTGGCCATGGAAAAAATTGCAAGTTCTAAAACGAATTCAGTGTTGATGTAGTCTTTAACTGAGAAACAGTCTAGTTTACTGTAGCGGTTCTCAAACTATGGTCTGAGGACTCCTGGGGGTTCCTGGAACCCTTTCAGGAGGTTCATGAAGTTCCTGTTCCACTACATGTCTGCATGAGGCCAGCTTTTCCTTATATCCTTCAACCAAAGCAATGCACTGACTGAAGAAGCAGGCAGGAGAATCCAGCTGTCTTCTATTAGATATAAAGGAGATTTGCAAAAATGTAAAACAGTGCCACTCTCTAATTTTTTTTTGTTTTGAAAAATAGTGGCTTTTAATAAAAATATTTATGTTAACATGATGGGTTTTGTTCTTTTTAAGTCTTTTAAATTTCTCGGTTTTGATATCCATTATACATACATATGGATACATCTATAGAAGTTCACCCACAAAGACAAAAATTGAGGTCTTCAGTTTTTTAAGATCATAAGGGGGGGGGCGCTCGGTTACGCGTCTGCTTTCAGCTCAGGTAGTGATCTCCAGGTCCTGGGATCAAGCCACCCTGTTGGGCTCCCTGCTCAGCGGGGAGCCAGCTTGTCTCTCTCCCTCTCTCCTCTGCCTCTCTCCCTCCGCCCCTCCCCACCACTCATTCTCTCTCAAATAAAATCTTAAAAAAAAAAAACC
>NW_023216593.1:0-623 GCF_002007445.2 Ailuropoda melanoleuca
CCCAGGACCCTGGGATCATGACCTGAGCCGAAGGCAGACACTTAACTGACTGAGCCACCCAGGTGCCCCAAACAAGAATGTTCTTAAGGGAGTTTAGTAATCCCTTTAAATCTGGGGTGTGGTAAGTAGGAATTCATCTGGATACAACTCTTACAAAACTGCTTTTCTGCATGGAAATCTAGCTGGTCCTGGCTGGTCCCTGATTTGTGGTTTGTAATCTGAAAAAAATATGTAGGAGCTGTGATTTGAAATTCTTGTTCGTCAGTACTCCAGAGCGTTGCATTCTTCAGTTAGATATTTGTGTCTCCTCACGATCTAAGGGAAGGCTGGGGTAGCTACCTAGATGCCGTTCCTGACAGGGATAACAGAGGAGGCTGTTTTTCTCCTCTGGCAAGTCCTTAAGCTGGATCCTCTCTGCAGTCTATCCTAGGAAATGTCACTGTGTAGCTTAAAAGTTCACATAGAGTTGGTGTTTCTTACAACTCTTTTCTAGAATTAGAATGTGAGAAATTAACTTTTAGGCTTTATGCTCTGTAGTGTGGTTTTCTTTTCTTTTCTTTTTTTTTTTTTAAAGATTTTATTTATTTATTTATTTGACAGAGATAGAGACAGCCAGCGAGAGA
>NW_023216594.1:0-623 GCF_002007445.2 Ailuropoda melanoleuca
CCCCCCCACTCCTGTTCAGACTCTCCAGTTTGACCTGGGAGGGACTGTTTACAGTTGGGTGAACCTGGGACTCTCCCTTCTTGATCCAAGCTGGGCAAATGGGTAAGAAAAGCCTGCAGAACCTGTTTAGCAATTTCAGGCTGTAAGCAAGCAATCCAAAGGGTAGAGGGGGTAGGTATTACTTTACGAATGCAATTGAAGTCTTCTTTCCCTAAGTTGTCTGCACGCCAGGTTGACTGCAGCCTGAGAAAGTTGCTCATTGACCAGGCAGGTTTGCTGCTCAGCATGCAAACATTGCCATCCTGGTTGCAAAGTGCAGTGCACTGTTTTCCTACATTCCTTGCTTTATCAACATGTGTCTTTCACACGCATAATGTCTCAGCGTGAAAAAGGCGCAAGACAGAATGAGGGAAAGAACTTTTAAAGATGATTTATTCTGGGGGAAAAGTGGGTCAAATACTTGGGAAATAAATGAAGAGGAAAATTTAGCCAACAAATAAAAGATACAGCTCTAATGTCATATGATTTTCATATCCATTGTACTGAACCCCATTATTTGATTTAAAATTTTTGTACCATGATTGATAATTTGGGAGATACCAAAAAAAAAAAAAAAAAGAAAA
>NW_023216595.1:0-899 GCF_002007445.2 Ailuropoda melanoleuca
GAGGGACAGGCCTAATCCACTCACGAGGAAGCAGCTGACCAAAATTAGAGCAGAAATAAATGAATTAGAAATCAGAAGTACAGTAGAGCAAATCAACAGGACAAGAAGCTGGTTCTTTGAGAGAATCCATAAAATTGATCGACCCACTGGCAAGACTTATCCAAAAGAAAAGAGAAAGGACCGAAATTAATAAAATTATCAATGAAAAAGGAGAGGTCACGACCAACAACATTGAAATTGGAAGGATTATTAGAAATTTTTATCAACAGCTATATGCCAAAAAACTAAGCAATCTGGAAGAGATGGAGGCCTTCCTGGAAACCTATAAACTACCAAGACTGAAACAGGAAGAAATAGATTTCTTAAATAGGCCAATTAACTATGAAGAAATTGAGTCAGTGATAAACAACCTTCCAAATAATAAAACTCCAGGCCCAGACGGTTTTCCTGGGGAATTCTACCAAACATTTAAGGAAGAAATAATACCTATTCTCCTAAAGCTATTTCAAAAAATAGAAACAGAAGGAAAGCTACCAAACTCATTCTATGAGGCTAATATTACCTTGATCCCCAAACCAGGCAAAGACCCCCTCAAAAAGGAGAATTACAGACCGATTTCTCTAATGAATATGGATGCCAAAATCCTCAACAAGATCCTTGCTAATAGAATCCAACAGTACATTAAAAGGATTATCCATCATGACCAAGTGGGATTCATACCTGGGATGCAAGCATGGTTCAACACTCGCAAATCAATCAATGTGATACATCATATCAACAAGAAAAGACTCAAGAACCATATGATCCTCTCAATTGATGCANCCAATTGATGCAGAAAAAGTGTTTGACAAAATACAGCATCCTTTCCTGATTAAAACCCTTCAGAGTGTAGGAATAGA
>NW_023216596.1:0-1912 GCF_002007445.2 Ailuropoda melanoleuca
CCCTCTGGGGACCCGTGGCCACTGTCCGGGGCCCCGGCGGGAGGGGCGCAGCCGAATTAACGCTGCCCCTGCCCGCGGTCCTCGGGGATGCTGGCAGGGGCCACCTGGCTCCTGGGCGCCCACCAACACCCCCTCTGTGCTCCCTCACGGGTGGGTCTACCTGCACGCCTCGCCTCAGCGGACCGAGATCCCGCCTCCCACACGCGGCGGTCGTCGCTGCTCTCAGACCTCGGAGCGGAAGTCGGAGCTCGTCACTTCCGGACCCTTTCGGAAGGGGTCCCCTAGGGCCGACAGCAGGTCGGGCGGCGATGGGTTCCGGCGAGGGGGTAGGTGGGGGAGGAGANCGAGGGGGTAGGTGGGGGAGGAGAGGGGAGCGGGCAGGGCCGGGGTACCTGGGTCCTCCCTAGTCTCCTTACCTGGACTCGGGCAGGCAGGGTTGGGGCCTCGGCCGAAGCACACCCTTGAGCCTGTCCGCCTCACACTGAGTCTCGCACCCACCCCACCACTTCCTTAACAGGGAGGCAGAGAGTGGAGTCTGGCTACCGTCACCACGCAGGTTCCTGATGACCAGCTGCACAGAAGTCATCACGGGGCCCCTCTGGTCTCCCAAGCCACCCCGGCCAGGCCAGGGATATTTGCACTGCAATGCTCGCCGCGGCATCCACACCCCCTCACCCTGCTTCCCCTTCTTCTGCAGGGCTCATTGCACCCCTCCCCACCTTCCTGCCAGCACTGCGCCTGCTGGACACAGTCCCCTATGCCTGGGACTTGTCCTGCTTCTGCTAGTGTCCTCACCGCTCACCCACAGTGCCTTCCAGAGAGCAGAGCTCAGCCAATGGCTGGGAATAAAAGCGAGCAGGTTGCCCTCTGCGCTGACAGGAGGTTTCTCCTCCTTTCTGGAAGAACCAAGACAAAGAAGGAGCACACGTGTGTGTGTGCCTTTGGCATTAGCACAATGAGGGCCGGGAAGGTGTCAGAAGCAAGAACCAACAAACTTTGTTTCTCCAGGTCCTGACCCCTGACCCTTGCCTGCTCTATTCTTTCTCCTTTCCACCCCTCCCTAGTCCGATGCCCTGTGGTTTCAGTGTGGAGCCCAAACAAGGAGGCAAGGTCTCAAGGTCTCCCAGCTTCTGTAGNTTCCAAACAAGGAGGCAAGGTCTCCCAGCTTCTCTAGTGTTTGTACTATAAAGGTATATATGTATGGAGCGGATCCTTTCTTGTATCACATGCATCAGCTGGCTCACCTGCAAATATACTCTGCCACTATCAACCTTTGCCAACAGTCACTCCTCTTGTGACACACCAAATGCTGGGAGTGATGCGGAGCAGCAGAAAATCTCATCCTCACGTGGTGGCTATGAAAACTGTCCAACCAGTTTTAAGAGAATGATGCAGTTTCTTAAACATGTAGACATATTCTTACCATAGGATCCAGCAGCCATATGGGTATTTACCCAAAGAAGTTGAAAACTTATGTCCACACAAGAACCTAGACATTGATGTTTATACCTGCTTTTCTCATAATTTCCTAAACGTAGGTGCAACCAAGGTGACTTTTAGTAGGTTAATGGATAAACTCCAGCACATCCAGATAATGGAATAGTAGGGGNTGCGGAGCAGCAGAAAATCTCATCCTCACGTGGTGGCTATGAAAACTGTCCAACCAGTTTTAAGAGAATGATGCAGTTTCTTAAACATGTAGACATATTCTTACCATAGGATCCAGCAGCCATATGGGTATTTACCCAAAGAAGTTGAAAACTTATGTCCACACAGGAACCTAGACATTGATATTTATACCTGCTTTTCTCATAATTTCCTAAACGTAGGTGCAACCAAGATGACTTTTAGTAGGTTAATGGATAAACTCCAGCACATCCAGATAATGGAATAGTAGGGGGCACTCCAAAGA
>NW_023216597.1:0-165 GCF_002007445.2 Ailuropoda melanoleuca
GTATCCAGATCGGCAAAGAAGAAGTCAAAATGTCTCTCTTCGCAGATGACATCTCTATATGAAAAACCCAAAGGAATCCACTCCCAAACCATTAGAAGTTATAGAACAATTCAGTAATGTGGCAGGATACAAAATCAATGCCCAGAAATCAGTTGCATTTCTATA
>NW_023216597.1:384-594 GCF_002007445.2 Ailuropoda melanoleuca
CATAGTTAAAATGTCCATGCTACCCAGAGCAATCTATACTTTCAATGCTATCCCGATCAAAATACCGAGGACATTTTTCAAAGAACTGGAACGAACAGTCCTTAAATTTGTATGGAACCAGAAAAGGCCCCAAATCACCGAAGAACTGTTGAAAAGGAAAAACAAAGCTGGGGGCATCACAATGCCGGATTTCGAGCTGTACTACAAAGC